>NW_027144510.1:0-36409 GCF_026170545.1 Melanerpes formicivorus | reverse complement strand
CAGCAGGTTGGAGCAGCCTGTATCTCAGCACAGGAATAAGGTAGGGAAGAATTCTAAGGCTCATTTTGACTGCCTCCAGAAGTTAGATCAGATGGCAAATTGGATTTGGTGCTAGGTCTTTCCTTTAGGTTTTACCCCAACAATGTTTTCATTAGTTTCGCTCACTCTCGAAATCAAGCATTTTACAGCAGGTTGGAGCAGCCTGTATCTCAGCACAGGAATAAGGTAGGGAAGAATTCTAAGGCTCATTTTGACTGCCTCCAGAAGTTAGATCAGATGGCAAATTGGATTTGGTGCTAGGTCTTTCCCTTTAGTTTTACCCCAACAATGTTTTCATTAGTTTCGCTCACTCTCGAAATCAGGCATTTTACAGCAGGTTGGAGCAGCCTGTATCTCAGCACAGGAATAAGGTAGGGAAGAATTCTAAGGCTCATTTTGACTGCCTCCAGAAGTTAGATCAGATGGCAAATTGGATTTGGTGCTAGGTCTTTCCCTTTAGGTTTTACCCCAACAATGTTTTCATTAGTTTCGCTCACTCTCGAAATCAAGCATTTTACAGCAGGTTGGAGCAGCCTGTATCTCAGCACAGGAATAAGGTAGGGAAGAATTCTGAGGCTCATTTTGACTGCCTCCAGAAGTTAGATCAGATGGCAAATTGGATTTGGTGCTAGGTCTTTCCCTTTAGGTTTTACCCCAACAATGTTTTCATTAGTTTCGCTCACTCTCGAAATCAAGCATTTTACAGCAGGTTGGAGCAGCCTGTATCTCAGCACAGGAATAAGGTAGGGAAGAATTCTAAGGCTCATTTTGACTGCCTCCAGAAGTTAGATCAGATGGCAAATTGGATTTGGTGCTAGGTCTTTCCCTTTAGGTTTTACCCCAACAATGTTTTCATTAGTTTCGCTCACTCTCGAAATCAAGCATTTTACAGCAGGTTGGAGCAGCCTGTATCTCAGCACAGGAATAAGGTAGGGAAGAATTCTAAGGCTCATTTTGACTGCCTCCAGAAGTTAGATCAGATGGCAAATTGGATTTGGTGCTAGGTCTTTCCCTTTAGGTTTTACCCCAACAATGTTTTCATTAGTTTCGCTCACTCTCGAAATCAAGCATTTTACAGCAGGTTGGAGCAGCCTGTATCTCAGCACAGGAATAAGGTAGGGAAGAATTCTAAGGCTCATTTTGACTGCCTCCAGAAGTTAGATCAGATGGCAAATTGGATTTGGTGCTAGGTCTTTCCTTTAGGTTTTACCCCAACAATGTTTTCATTAGTTTCGCTCACTCTCGAAATCAAGCATTTTACAGCAGGTTGGAGCAGCCTGTATCTCAGCACAGGAATAAGGTAGGGAAGAATTCTAAGGCTCATTTTGACTGCCTCCAGAAGTTAGATCAGATGGCAAATTGGATTTGGTGCTAGGTCTTTCCCTTTAGGTTTTACCCCAACAATGTTTTCATTAGTTTCGCTCACTCTCGAAATCAAGCATTTTACAGCAGGTTGGAGCAGCCTGTATCTCAGCACAGGAATAAGGTAGGGAAGAATTCTAAGGCTCATTTTGACTGCCTCCAGAAGTTAGATCAGATGGCAAATTGGATTTGGTGCTAGGTCTTTCCCTTTAGGTTTTACCCCAACAATGTTTTCATTAGTTTCGCTCACTCTCGAAATCAGGCATTTTACAGCAGGTTGGAGCAGCCTGTATCTCAGCACAGGAATAAGGTAGGGAAGAATTCAAAGGCTCATTTTGACTGCCTCCAGAAGTTAGATCAGATGGCAAATTGGATTTGGTGCTAGGTCTTTCCCTTTAGGTTTTACCCCAACAATGTTTTCATTAGTTTCGCTCACTCTCGAAATCAAGCATTTTACAGCAGGTTGGAGCAGCCTGTATCTCAGCACAGGAATAAGGTAGGGAAGAATTCTGAGGCTCATTTTGACTGCCTCCAGAAGTTAGATCAGATGGCAAATTGGATTTGGTGCTAGGTCTTTCCCTTTAGGTTTTACCCCAACAATGTTTTCATTAGTTTCGCTCACTCTCGAAATCAAGCATTTTACAGCAGGTTGGAGCAGCCTGTATCTCAGCACAGGAATAAGGTAGGGAAGAATTCTAAGGCTCATTTTGACTGCCTCCAGAAGTTAGATCAGATGGCAAATTGGATTTGGTGCTAGGTCTTTCCCTTTAGGTTTTACCCCAACAATGTTTTCATTAGTTTCGCTCACTCTCGAAATCAAGCATTTTACAGCAGGTTGGAGCAGCCTGTATCTCAGCACAGGAATAAGGTAGGGAAGAATTCTAAGGATCATTTTGACTGCCTCCAGAAGTTAGATCAGATGGCAAATTGGATTTGGTGCTAGGTCTTTCCCTTTAGGTTTTACCCCAACAATGTTTTCATTAGTTTCGCTCACTCTCGAAATCAAGCATTTTACAGCAGGTTGGAGCAGCCTGTATCTCAGCACAGGAATAAGGTAGGGAAGAATTCTAAGGATCATTTTGACTGCCTCCAGAAGTTAGATCAGATGGCAAATTGGATTTGGTGCTAGGTCTTTCCCTTTAGGTTTTACCCCAACAATGTTTTCATTAGTTTCGCTCACTCTCGAAATCAAGCATTTTACAGCAGGTTGGAGCAGCCTGTATCTCAGCACAGGAATAAGGTAGGGAAGAATTCTAAGGATCATTTTGACTGCCTCCAGAAGTTAGATCAGATGGCAAATTGGATTTGGTGCTAGGTCTTTCCCTTTAGGTTTTACCCCAACAATGTTTTCATTAGTTTCGCTCACTCTCGAAATCAAGCATTTTACAGCAGGTTGGAGCAGCCTGTATCTCAGCACAGGAATAAGGTAGGGAAGAATTCTAAGGCTCATTTTGACTGCCTCCAGAAGTTAGATCAGATGGCAAATTGGATTTGGTGCTAGGTCTTTCCCTTTAGGTTTTACCCCAACAATGTTTTCATTAGTTTCGCTCACTCTCGAAATCAAGCATTTTACAGCAGGTTGGAGCAGCCTGTATCTCAGCACAGGAATAAGGTAGGGAAGAATTCAAATGCTCATTTTGACTGCCTCCAGAAGTTAGATCAGATGGCAAATTGGATTTGGTGCTAGGTCTTTCCCTTTAGGTTTTACCCCAACAATGTTTTCATTAGTTTCGCTCACTCTCGAAATCAAGCATTTTACAGCAGGTTGGAGCAGCCTGTATCTCAGCACAGGAATAAGGTAGGGAAGAATTCTAAGGCTCATTTTGACTGCCTCCAGAAGTTAGATCAGATGGCAAATTGGATTTGGTGCTAGGTCTTTCCCTTTAGGTTTTACCCCAACAATGTTTTCATTAGTTTCGCTCACTCTCGAAATCAAGCATTTTACAGCAGGTTGGAGCAGCCTGTATCTCAGCACAGGAATAAGGTAGGGAAGAATTCTAAGGCTCATTTTGACTGCCTCCAGAAGTTAGATCAGATGGCAAATTGGATTTGGTGCTAGGTCTTTCCCTTTAGGTTTTACCCCAACAATGTTTTCATTAGTTTCGCTCACTCTCGAAATCAAGCATTTTACAGCAGGTTGGAGCAGCCTGTATCTCAGCACAGGAATAAGGTAGGGAAGAATTCTAAGGCTCATTTTGACTGCCTCCAGAAGTTAGATCAGATGGCAAATTGGATTTGGTGCTAGGTCTTTCCCTTTAGGTTTTACCCCAACAATGTTTTCATTAGTTTCGCTCACTCTCGAAATCAAGCATTTTACAGCAGGTTGGAGCAGCCTGTATCTCAGCACAGGAATAAGGTAGGGAAGAATTCTAAGGCTCATTTTGACTGCCTCCAGAAGTTAGATCAGATGGCAAATTGGATTTGGTGCTAGGTCTTTCCCTTTAGGTTTTACCCCAACAATGTTTTCATTAGTTTCGCTCACTCTCGAAATCAAGCATTTTACAGCAGGTTGGAGCAGCCTGTATCTCAGCACAGGAATAAGGTAGGGAAGAATTCTAAGGCTCATTTTGACTGCCTCCAGAAGTTAGATCAGATGGCAAATTGGATTTGGTGCTAGGCTCTTTCCCTTTAGGTTTTACCCCAACAATGTTTTCATTAGTTTCGCTCACTCTCGCAATCAGGCATTTTACAGCAGGTTGGAGCAGCCTGTATCTCAGCACAGGAATAAGGTAGGGAAGAATTCTAAGGCTCATTTTGACTGCCTCCAGAAGTTAGATCAGATGGCAAATTGGATTTGGTGCTAGGTCTTTCCCTTTAGGTTTTACCCCAACAATGTTTTCATTAGTTTCGCTCACTCTCGAAATCAAGCATTTTACAGCAGGTTGGAGCAGCCTGTATCTCAGCACAGGAATAAGGTAGGGAAGAATTCTGAGGCTCATTTTGACTGCCTCCAGAAGTTAGATCAGATGGCAAATTGGATTTGGTGCTAGGTCTTTCCCTTTAGGTTTTACCCCAACAATGTTTTCATTAGTTTCGCTCACTCTCGAAATCAAGCATTTTACAGCAGGTTGGAGCAGCCTGTATCTCAGCACAGGAATAAGGTAGGGAAGAATTCTAAGGATCATTTTGACTGCCTCCAGAAGTTAGATCAGATGGCAAATTGGATTTGGTGCTAGGTCTTTCCCTTTAGGTTTTACCCCAACAATGTTTTCATTAGTTTCGCTCACTCTCGAAATCAAGCATTTTACAGCAGGTTGGAGCAGCCTGTATCTCAGCACAGGAATAAGGTAGGGAAGAATTCTAAGGCTCATTTTGACTGCCTCCAGAAGTTAGATCAGATGGCAAATTGGATTTGGTGCTAGGTCTTTCCCTTTAGGTTTTACCCCAACAATGTTTTCATTAGTTTCGCTCACTCTCGAAATCAAGCATTTTACAGCAGGTTGGAGCAGCCTGTATCTCAGCACAGGAATAAGGTAGGGAAGAATTCTAAGGCTCATTTTGACTGCCTCCAGAAGTTAGATCAGATGGCAAATTGGATTTGGTGCTAGGTCTTTCCCTTTAGGTTTTACCCCAACAATGTTTTCATTAGTTTCGCTCACTCTCGAAATCAAGCATTTTACAGCAGGTTGGAGCAGCCTGTATCTCAGCACAGGAATAAGGTAGGGAAGAATTCTAAGGATCATTTTGACTGCCTCCAGAAGTTAGATCAGATGGCAAATTGGATTTGGTGCTAGGTCTTTCCCTTTAGGTTTTACCCCAACAATGTTTTCATTAGTTTCGCTCACTCTCGAAATCAAGCATTTTACAGCAGGTTGGAGCAGCCTGTATCTCAGCACAGGAATAAGGTAGGGAAGAATTCTAAGGATCATTTTGACTGCCTCCAGAAGTTAGATCAGATGGCAAATTGGATTTGGTGCTAGGTCTTTCCCTTTAGGTTTTACCCCAACAATGTTTTCATTAGTTTCGCTCACTCTCGAAATCAAGCATTTTACAGCAGGTTGGAGCAGCCTGTATCTCAGCACAGGAATAAGGTAGGGAAGAATTCTAAGGATCATTTTGACTGCCTCCAGAAGTTAGATCAGATGGCAAATTGGATTTGGTGCTAGGTCTTTCCCTTTAGGTTTTACCCCAACAATGTTTTCATTAGTTTCGCTCACTCTCGAAATCAAGCATTTTACAGCAGGTTGGAGCAGCCTGTATCTCAGCACAGGAATAAGGTAGGGAAGAATTCTAAGGCTCATTTTGACTGCCTCCAGAAGTTAGATCAGATGGCAAATTGGATTTGGTGCTAGGTCTTTCCCTTTAGGTTTTACCCCAACAATGTTTTCATTAGTTTCGCTCACTCTCGAAATCAAGCATTTTACAGCAGGTTGGAGCAGCCTGTATCTCAGCACAGGAATAAGGTAGGGAAGAATTCTAAGGCTCATTTTGACTGCCTCCAGAAGTTAGATCAGATGGCAAATTGGATTTGGTGCTAGGTCTTTCCCTTTAGGTTTTACCCCAACAATGTTTTCATTAGTTTCGCTCACTCTCGAAATCAAGCATTTTACAGCAGGTTGGAGCAGCCTGTATCTCAGCACAGGAATAAGGTAGGGAAGAATTCTAAGGCTCATTTTGACTGCCTCCAGAAGTTAGATCAGATGGCAAATTGGATTTGGTGCTAGCTCTTTCCCTTTAGGTTTTACCCCAACAATGTTTTCATTAGTTTCGCTCACTCTCGCAATCAGGCATTTTACAGCAGGTTGGAGCAGCCTGTATCTCAGCACAGGAATAAGGTAGGGAAGAATTCTAAGGCTCATTTTGACTGCCTCCAGAAGTTAGATCAGATGGCAAATTGGATTTGGTGCTAGGTCTTTCCCTTTAGGTTTTACCCCAACAATGTTTTCATTAGTTTCGCTCACTCTCGAAATCAAGCATTTTACAGCAGGTTGGAGCAGCCTGTATCTCAGCACAGGAATAAGGTAGGGAAGAATTCTGAGGCTCATTTTGACTGCCTCCAGAAGTTAGATCAGATGGCAAATTGGATTTGGTGCTAGGTCTTTCCCTTTAGGTTTTACCCCAACAATGTTTTCATTAGTTTCGCTCACTCTCGAAATCAAGCATTTTACAGCAGGTTGGAGCAGCCTGTATCTCAGCACAGGAATAAGGTAGGGAAGAATTCTAAGGCTCATTTTGACTGCCTCCAGAAGTTAGATCAGATGGCAAATTGGATTTGGTGCTAGGTCTTTCCCTTTAGGTTTTACCCCAACAATGTTTTCATTAGTTTCGCTCACTCTCGAAATCAAGCATTTTACAGCAGGTTGGAGCAGCCTGTATCTCAGCACAGGAATAAGGTAGGGAAGAATTCTAAGGCTCATTTTGACTGCCTCCAGAAGTTAGATCAGATGGCAAATTGGATTTGGTGCTAGGTCTTTCCCTTTAGGTTTTACCCCAACAATGTTTTCATTAGTTTCGCTCACTCTCGAAATCAAGCATTTTACAGCAGGTTGGAGCAGCCTGTATCTCAGCACAGGAATAAGGTAGGGAAGAATTCTAAGGATCATTTTGACTGCCTCCAGAAGTTAGATCAGATGGCAAATTGGATTTGGTGCTAGGTCTTTCCCTTTAGGTTTTACCCCAACAATGTTTTCATTAGTTTCGCTCACTCTCGAAATCAAGCATTTTACAGCAGGTTGGAGCAGCCTGTATCTCAGCACAGGAATAAGGTAGGGAAGAATTCTAAGGCTCATTTTGACTGCCTCCAGAAGTTAGATCAGATGGCAAATTGGATTTGGTGCTAGGTCTTTCCCTTTAGGTTTTACCCCAACAATGTTTTCATTAGTTTCGCTCACTCTCGAAATCAAGCATTTTACAGCAGGTTGGAGCAGCCTGTATCTCAGCACAGGAATAAGGTAGGGAAGAATTCTAAGGCTCATTTTGACTGCCTCCAGAAGTTAGATCAGATGGCAAATTGGATTTGGTGCTAGGTCTTTCCCTTTAGGTTTTACCCCAACAATGTTTTCATTAGTTTCGCTCACTCTCGAAATCAAGCATTTTACAGCAGGTTGGAGCAGCCTGTATCTCAGCACAGGAATAAGGTAGGGAAGAATTCTAAGGATCATTTTGACTGCCTCCAGAAGTTAGATCAGATGGCAAATTGGATTTGGTGCTAGGTCTTTCCCTTTAGGTTTTACCCCAACAATGTTTTCATTAGTTTCGCTCACTCTCGAAATCAAGCATTTTACAGCAGGTTGGAGCAGCCTGTATCTCAGCACAGGAATAAGGTAGGGAAGAATTCTAAGGCTCATTTTGACTGCCTCCAGAAGTTAGATCAGATGGCAAATTGGATTTGGTGCTAGGTCTTTCCCTTTAGGTTTTACCCCAACAATGTTTTCATTAGTTTCGCTCACTCTCGAAATCAAGCATTTTACAGCAGGTTGGAGCAGCCTGTATCTCAGCACAGGAATAAGGTAGGGAAGAATTCTAAGGCTCATTTTGACTGCCTCCAGAAGTTAGATCAGATGGCAAATTGGATTTGGTGCTAGGTCTTTCCCTTTAGGTTTTACCCCAACAATGTTTTCATTAGTTTCGCTCACTCTCGAAATCAAGCATTTTACAGCAGGTTGGAGCAGCCTGTATCTCAGCACAGGAATAAGGTAGGGAAGAATTCTAAGGCTCATTTTGACTGCCTCCAGAAGTTAGATCAGATGGCAAATTGGATTTGGTGCTAGCTCTTTCCCTTTAGGTTTTACCCCAACAATGTTTTCATTAGTTTCGCTCACTCTCGCAATCAGGCATTTTACAGCAGGTTGGAGCAGCCTGTATCTCAGCACAGGAATAAGGTAGGGAAGAATTCTAAGGCTCATTTTGACTGCCTCCAGAAGTTAGATCAGATGGCAAATTGGATTTGGTGCTAGGTCTTTCCCTTTAGGTTTTACCCCAACAATGTTTTCATTAGTTTCGCTCACTCTCGAAATCAAGCATTTTACAGCAGGTTGGAGCAGCCTGTATCTCAGCACAGGAATAAGGTAGGGAAGAATTCTGAGGCTCATTTTGACTGCCTCCAGAAGTTAGATCAGATGGCAAATTGGATTTGGTGCTAGGTCTTTCCCTTTAGGTTTTACCCCAACAATGTTTTCATTAGTTTCGCTCACTCTCGAAATCAAGCATTTTACAGCAGGTTGGAGCAGCCTGTATCTCAGCACAGGAATAAGGTAGGGAAGAATTCTAAGGCTCATTTTGACTGCCTCCAGAAGTTAGATCAGATGGCAAATTGGATTTGGTGCTAGGTCTTTCCCTTTAGGTTTTACCCCAACAATGTTTTCATTAGTTTCGCTCACTCTCGAAATCAAGCATTTTACAGCAGGTTGGAGCAGCCTGTATCTCAGCACAGGAATAAGGTAGGGAAGAATTCTAAGGCTCATTTTGACTGCCTCCAGAAGTTAGATCAGATGGCAAATTGGATTTGGTGCTAGGTCTTTCCCTTTAGGTTTTACCCCAACAATGTTTTCATTAGTTTCGCTCACTCTCGAAATCAAGCATTTTACAGCAGGTTGGAGCAGCCTGTATCTCAGCACAGGAATAAGGTAGGGAAGAATTCTAAGGATCATTTTGACTGCCTCCAGAAGTTAGATCAGATGGCAAATTGGATTTGGTGCTAGGTCTTTCCCTTTAGGTTTTACCCCAACAATGTTTTCATTAGTTTCGCTCACTCTCGAAATCAAGCATTTTACAGCAGGTTGGAGCAGCCTGTATCTCAGCACAGGAATAAGGTAGGGAAGAATTCTAAGGCTCATTTTGACTGCCTCCAGAAGTTAGATCAGATGGCAAATTGGATTTGGTGCTAGGTCTTTCCCTTTAGGTTTTACCCCAACAATGTTTTCATTAGTTTCGCTCACTCTCGAAATCAAGCATTTTACAGCAGGTTGGAGCAGCCTGTATCTCAGCACAGGAATAAGGTAGGGAAGAATTCTAAGGCTCATTTTGACTGCCTCCAGAAGTTAGATCAGATGGCAAATTGGATTTGGTGCTAGGTCTTTCCCTTTAGGTTTTACCCCAACAATGTTTTCATTAGTTTCGCTCACTCTCGAAATCAAGCATTTTACAGCAGGTTGGAGCAGCCTGTATCTCAGCACAGGAATAAGGTAGGGAAGAATTCTAAGGCTCATTTTGACTGCCTCCAGAAGTTAGATCAGATGGCAAATTGGATTTGGTGCTAGGTCTTTCCCTTTAGGTTTTACCCCAACAATGTTTTCATTAGTTTCGCTCACTCTCGAAATCAAGCATTTTACAGCAGGTTGGAGCAGCCTGTATCTCAGCACAGGAATAAGGTAGGGAAGAATTCTAAGGATCATTTTGACTGCCTCCAGAAGTTAGATCAGATGGCAAATTGGATTTGGTGCTAGGTCTTTCCCTTTAGGTTTTACCCCAACAATGTTTTCATTAGTTTCGCTCACTCTCGAAATCAAGCATTTTACAGCAGGTTGGAGCAGCCTGTATCTCAGCACAGGAATAAGGTAGGGAAGAATTCTAAGGCTCATTTTGACTGCCTCCAGAAGTTAGATCAGATGGCAAATTGGATTTGGTGCTAGGTCTTTCCCTTTAGGTTTTACCCCAACAATGTTTTCATTAGTTTCGCTCACTCTCGAAATCAAGCATTTTACAGCAGGTTGGAGCAGCCTGTATCTCAGCACAGGAATAAGGTAGGGAAGAATTCTAAGGCTCATTTTGACTGCCTCCAGAAGTTAGATCAGATGGCAAATTGGATTTGGTGCTAGGTCTTTCCCTTTAGGTTTTACCCCAACAATGTTTTCATTAGTTTCGCTCACTCTCGAAATCAAGCATTTTACAGCAGGTTGGAGCAGCCTGTATCTCAGCACAGGAATAAGGTAGGGAAGAATTCTAAGGCTCATTTTGACTGCCTCCAGAAGTTAGATCAGATGGCAAATTGGATTTGGTGCTAGGTCTTTCCCTTTAGGTTTTACCCCAACAATGTTTTCATTAGTTTCGCTCACTCTCGAAATCAAGCATTTTACAGCAGGTTGGAGCAGCCTGTATCTCAGCACAGGAATAAGGTAGGGAAGAATTCTAAGGCTCATTTTGACTGCCTCCAGAAGTTAGATCAGATGGCAAATTGGATTTGGTGCTAGGTCTTTCCCTTTAGGTTTTACCCCAACAATGTTTTCATTAGTTTCGCTCACTCTCGAAATCAGGCATTTTACAGCAGGTTGGAGCAGCCTGTATCTCAGCACAGGAATAAGGTAGGGAAGAATTCTAAGGCTCATTTTGACTGCCTCCAGAAGTTAGATCAGATGGCAAATTGGATTTGGTGCTAGGTCTTTCCCTTTAGGTTTTACCCCAACAATGTTTTCATTAGTTTCGCTCACTCTCAAAATCAAGCATTTTACAGCAGGTTGGAGCAGCCTGTATCTCAGCACAGGAATAAGGTAGGGAAGAATTCTAAGGCTCATTTTGACTGCCTCCAGAAGTTAGATCAGATGGCAAATTGGATTTGGTGCTAGGTCTTTCCCTTTAGGTTTTACCCCAACAATGTTTTCATTAGTTTCGCTCACTCTCGAAATCAAGCATTTTACAGCAGGTTGGAGCAGCCTGTATCTCAGCACAGGAATAAGGTAGGGAAGAATTCTAAGGCTCATTTTGACTGCCTCCAGAAGTTAGATCAGATGGCAAATTGGATTTGGTGCTAGGTCTTTCCCTTTAGGTTTTACCCCAACAATGTTTTCATTAGTTTCGCTCACTCTCGAAATCAAGCATTTTACAGCAGGTTGGAGCAGCCTGTATCTCAGCACAGGAATAAGGTAGGGAAGAATTCAAATGCTCATTTTGACTGCCTCCAGAAGTTAGATCAGATGGCAAATTGGATTTGGTGCTAGGTCTTTCCCTTTAGGTTTTACCCCAACAATGTTTTCATTAGTTTCGCTCACTCTCGAAATCAAGCATTTTACAGCAGGTTGGAGCAGCCTGTATCTCAGCACAGGAATAAGGTAGGGAAGAATTCTAAGGCTCATTTTGACTGCCTCCAGAAGTTAGATCAGATGGCAAATTGGATTTGGTGCTAGGTCTTTCCCTTTAGGTTTTACCCCAACAATGTTTTCATTAGTTTCGCTCACTCTCGAAATCAGGCATTTTACAGCAGGTTGGAGCAGCCTGTATCTCAGCACAGGAATAAGGTAGGGAAGAATTCTAAGGCTCATTTTGACTGCCTCCAGAAGTTAGATCAGATGGCAAATTGGATTTGGTGCTAGGTCTTTCCCTTTAGGTTTTACCCCAACAATGTTTTCATTAGTTTCGCTCACTCTCAAAATCAAGCATTTTACAGCAGGTTGGAGCAGCCTGTATCTCAGCACAGGAATAAGGTAGGGAAGAATTCTAAGGCTCATTTTGACTGCCTCCAGAAGTTAGATCAGATGGCAAATTGGATTTGGTGCTAGGTCTTTCCCTTTAGGTTTTACCCCAACAATGTTTTCATTAGTTTCGCTCACTCTCGAAATCAAGCATTTTACAGCAGGTTGGAGCAGCCTGTATCTCAGCACAGGAATAAGGTAGGGAAGAATTCTAAGGCTCATTTTGACTGCCTCCAGAAGTTAGATCAGATGGCAAATTGGATTTGGTGCTAGGTCTTTCCCTTTAGGTTTTACCCCAACAATGTTTTCATTAGTTTCGCTCACTCTCGAAATCAAGCATTTTACAGCAGGTTGGAGCAGCCTGTATCTCAGCACAGGAATAAGGTAGGGAAGAATTCAAATGCTCATTTTGACTGCCTCCAGAAGTTAGATCAGATGGCAAATTGGATTTGGTGCTAGGTCTTTCCCTTTAGGTTTTACCCCAACAATGTTTTCATTAGTTTCGCTCACTCTCGAAATCAAGCATTTTACAGCAGGTTGGAGCAGCCTGTATCTCAGCACAGGAATAAGGTAGGGAAGAATTCTAAGGCTCATTTTGACTGCCTCCAGAAGTTAGATCAGATGGCAAATTGGATTTGGTGCTAGGTCTTTCCCTTTAGGTTTTACCCCAACAATGTTTTCATTAGTTTCGCTCACTCTCGAAATCAAGCATTTTACAGCAGGTTGGAGCAGCCTGTATCTCAGCACAGGAATAAGGTAGGGAAGAATTCTAAGGCTCATTTTGACTGCCTCCAGAAGTTAGATCAGATGGCAAATTGGATTTGGTGCTAGGTCTTTCCCTTTAGGTTTTACCCCAACAATGTTTTCATTAGTTTCGCTCACTCTCGAAATCAAGCATTTTACAGCAGGTTGGAGCAGCCTGTATCTCAGCACAGGAATAAGGTAGGGAAGAATTCTAAGGATCATTTTGACTGCCTCCAGAAGTTAGATCAGATGGCAAATTGGATTTGGTGCTAGGTCTTTCCCTTTAGGTTTTACCCCAACAATGTTTTCATTAGTTTCGCTCACTCTCGAAATCAAGCATTTTACAGCAGGTTGGAGCAGCCTGTATCTCAGCACAGGAATAAGGTAGGGAAGAATTCTAAGGCTCATTTTGACTGCCTCCAGAAGTTAGATCAGATGGCAAATTGGATTTGGTGCTAGGTCTTTCCCTTTAGGTTTTACCCCAACAATGTTTTCATTAGTTTCGCTCACTCTCGAAATCAAGCATTTTACAGCAGGTTGGAGCAGCCTGTATCTCAGCACAGGAATAAGGTAGGGAAGAATTCTAAGGATCATTTTGACTGCCTCCAGAAGTTAGATCAGATGGCAAATTGGATTTGGTGCTAGGTCTTTCCCTTTAGGTTTTACCCCAACAATGTTTTCATTAGTTTCGCTCACTCTCGAAATCAAGCATTTTACAGCAGGTTGGAGCAGCCTGTATCTCAGCACAGGAATAAGGTAGGGAAGAATTCTAAGGCTCATTTTGACTGCCTCCAGAAGTTAGATCAGATGGCAAATTGGATTTGGTGCTAGGTCTTTCCCTTTAGGTTTTACCCCAACAATGTTTTCATTAGTTTCGCTCACTCTCGAAATCAAGCATTTTACAGCAGGTTGGAGCAGCCTGTATCTCAGCACAGGAATAAGGTAGGGAAGAATTCTAAGGCTCATTTTGACTGCCTCCAGAAGTTAGATCAGATGGCAAATTGGATTTGGTGCTAGGTCTTTCCCTTTAGGTTTTACCCCAACAATGTTTTCATTAGTTTCGCTCACTCTCGAAATCAAGCATTTTACAGCAGGTTGGAGCAGCCTGTATCTCAGCACAGGAATAAGGTAGGGAAGAATTCTAAGGCTCATTTTGACTGCCTCCAGAAGTTAGATCAGATGGCAAATTGGATTTGGTGCTAGGTCTTTCCCTTTAGGTTTTACCCCAACAATGTTTTCATTAGTTTCGCTCACTCTCGAAATCAAGCATTTTACAGCAGGTTGGAGCAGCCTGTATCTCAGCACAGGAATAAGGTAGGGAAGAATTCTAAGGCTCATTTTGACTGCCTCCAGAAGTTAGATCAGATGGCAAATTGGATTTGGTGCTAGGTCTTTCCCTTTAGGTTTTACCCCAACAATGTTTTCATTAGTTTCGCTCACTCTCGAAATCAAGCATTTTACAGCAGGTTGGAGCAGCCTGTATCTCAGCACAGGAATAAGGTAGGGAAGAATTCTAAGGATCATTTTGACTGCCTCCAGAAGTTAGATCAGATGGCAAATTGGATTTGGTGCTAGGTCTTTCCCTTTAGGTTTTACCCCAACAATGTTTTCATTAGTTTCGCTCACTCTCGAAATCAAGCATTTTACAGCAGGTTGGAGCAGCCTGTATCTCAGCACAGGAATAAGGTAGGGAAGAATTCTAAGGATCATTTTGACTGCCTCCAGAAGTTAGATCAGATGGCAAATTGGATTTGGTGCTAGGTCTTTCCCTTTAGGTTTTACCCAACAATGTTTTCATTAGTTTTGCTCACTCTCGAAATCAAGCATTTTACAGCAGGTTGGAGCAGCCTGTATCTCAGCACAGGAATAAGGTAGGGAAGAATTCTAAGGCTCATTTTGACTGCCTCCAGAAGTTAGATCAGATGGCAAATTGGATTTGGTGCTAGGTCTTTCCCTTTAGGTTTTACCCCAACAATGTTTTCATTAGTTTCGCTCACTCTCGAAATCAAGCATTTTACAGCAGGTTGGAGCAGCCTGTATCTCAGCACAGGAATAAGGTAGGGAAGAATTCTAAGGATCATTTTGACTGCCTCCAGAAGTTAGATCAGATGGCAAATTGGATTTGGTGCTAGGTCTTTCCCTTTAGGTTTTACCCGAACAATGTTTTCATTAGTTTCGCTCACTCTCGAAATCAAGCATTTTACAGCAGGTTGGAGCAGCCTGTATCTCAGCACAGGAATAAGGTAGGGAAGAATTCAAATGCTCATTTTGACTGCCTCCAGAAGTTAGATCAGATGGCAAATTGGATTTGGTGCTAGGTCTTTCCCTTTAGGTTTTACCCCAACAATGTTTTCATTAGTTTCGCTCACTCTCGAAATCAAGCATTTTACAGCAGGTTGGAGCAGCCTGTATCTCAGCACAGGAATAAGGTAGGGAAGAATTCTAAGGATCATTTTGACTGCCTCCAGAAGTTAGATCAGATGGCAAATTGGATTTGGTGCTAGGTCTTTCCCTTTAGGTTTTACCCCAACAATGTTTTCATTAGTTTCGCTCACTCTCGAAATCAAGCATTTTACAGCAGGTTGGAGCAGCCTGTATCTCAGCACAGGAATAAGGTAGGGAAGAATTCTAAGGCTCATTTTGACTGCCTCCAGAAGTTAGATCAGATGGCAAATTGGATTTGGTACTAGGTCTTTCCCTTTAGGTTTTACCCCAACAATGTTTTCATTAGTTTCGCTCACTCTCGAAATCAAGCATTTTACAGCAGGTTGGAGCAGCCTGTATCTCAGCACAGGAATAAGGTAGGGAAGAATTCTAAGGCTCATTTTGACTGCCTCCAGAAGTTAGATCAGATGGCAAATTGGATTTGGTGCTAGGTCTTTCCCTTTAGGTTTTACCCCAACAATGTTTTCATTAGTTTCGCTCACTCTCGAAATCAAGCATTTTACAGCAGGTTGGAGCAGCCTGTATCTCAGCACAGGAATAAGGTAGGGAAGAATTCTAAGGCTCATTTTGACTGCCTCCAGAAGTTAGATCAGATGGCAAATTGGATTTGGTGCTAGGTCTTTCCCTTTAGGTTTTACCCCAACAATGTTTTCATTAGTTTCGCTCACTCTCGAAATCAAGCATTTTACAGCAGGTTGGAGCAGCCTGTATCTCAGCACAGGAATAAGGTAGGGAAGAATTCTAAGGCTCATTTTGACTGCCTCCAGAAGTTAGATCAGATGGCAAATTGGATTTGGTGCTAGGTCTTTCCCTTTAGGTTTTACCCCAACAATGTTTTCATTAGTTTCGCTCACTCTCGAAATCAAGCATTTTACAGCAGGTTGGAGCAGCCTGTATCTCAGCACAGGAATAAGGTAGGGAAGAATTCTAAGGATCATTTTGACTGCCTCCAGAAGTTAGATCAGATGGCAAATTGGATTTGGTGCTAGGTCTTTCCCTTTAGGTTTTACCCCAACAATGTTTTCATTAGTTTCGCTCACTCTCGAAATCAAGCATTTTACAGCAGGTTGGAGCAGCCTGTATCTCAGCACAGGAATAAGGTAGGGAAGAATTCTAAGGATCATTTTGACTGCCTCCAGAAGTTAGATCAGATGGCAAATTGGATTTGGTGCTAGGTCTTTCCCTTTAGGTTTTACCCAACAATGTTTTCATTAGTTTTGCTCACTCTCGAAATCAAGCATTTTACAGCAGGTTGGAGCAGCCTGTATCTCAGCACAGGAATAAGGTAGGGAAGAATTCTAAGGCTCATTTTGACTGCCTCCAGAAGTTAGATCAGATGGCAAATTGGATTTGGTGCTAGGTCTTTCCCTTTAGGTTTTACCCCAACAATGTTTTCATTAG
Organism: Melanerpes formicivorus; assembly: GCF_026170545.1. Taxonomy (NCBI): domain Eukaryota; kingdom Metazoa; phylum Chordata; class Aves; order Piciformes; family Picidae; genus Melanerpes; species Melanerpes formicivorus. The sequence goes on along the minus strand of NW_027144510.1, from coordinate 20,075 downwards.
TTTCGCTCACTCTCGAAATCAAGCATTTTACAGCAGGTTGGAGCAGCCTGTATCTCAGCACAGGAATAAGGTAGGGAAGAATTCTAAGGATCATTTTGACTGCCTCCAGAAGTTAGATCAGATGGCAAATTGGATTTGGTGCTAGGTCTTTCCCTTTAGGTTTTACCCGAACAATGTTTTCATTAGTTTCGCTCACTCTCGAAATCAAGCATTTTACAGCAGGTTGGAGCAGCCTGTATCTCAGCACAGGAATAAGGTAGGGAAGAATTCAAATGCTCATTTTGACTGCCTCCAGAAGTTAGATCAGATGGCAAATTGGATTTGGTGCTAGGTCTTTCCCTTTAGGTTTTACCCCAACAATGTTTTCATTAGTTTCGCTCACTCTCGAAATCAAGCATTTTACAGCAGGTTGGAGCAGCCTGTATCTCAGCACAGGAATAAGGTAGGGAAGAATTCTAAGGCTCATTTTGACTGCCTCCAGAAGTTAGATCAGATGGCAAATTGGATTTGGTACTAGGTCTTTCCCTTTAGGTTTTACCCCAACAATGTTTTCATTAGTTTCGCTCACTCTCGAAATCAAGCATTTTACAGCAGGTTGGAGCAGCCTGTATCTCAGCACAGGAATAAGGTAGGGAAGAATTCTAAGGCTCATTTTGACTGCCTCCAGAAGTTAGATCAGATGGCAAATTGGATTTGGTGCTAGGTCTTTCCCTTTAGGTTTTACCCCAACAATGTTTTCATTAGTTTCGCTCACTCTCGAAATCAAGCATTTTACAGCAGGTTGGAGCAGCCTGTATCTCAGCACAGGAATAAGGTAGGGAAGAATTCTAAGGCTCATTTTGACTGCCTCCAGAAGTTAGATCAGATGGCAAATTGGATTTGGTGCTAGGTCTTTCCCTTTAGGTTTTACCCCAACAATGTTTTCATTAGTTTCGCTCACTCTCGAAATCAAGCATTTTACAGCAGGTTGGAGCAGCCTGTATCTCAGCACAGGAATAAGGTAGGGAAGAATTCTAAGGATCATTTTGACTGCCTCCAGAAGTTAGATCAGATGGCAAATTGGATTTGGTGCTAGGTCTTTCCCTTTAGGTTTTACCCCAACAATGTTTTCATTAGTTTCGCTCACTCTCGAAATCAAGCATTTTACAGCAGGTTGGAGCAGCCTGTATCTCAGCACAGGAATAAGGTAGGGAAGAATTCTAAGGATCATTTTGACTGCCTCCAGAAGTTAGATCAGATGGCAAATTGGATTTGGTGCTAGGTCTTTCCCTTTAGGTTTTACCCCAACAATGTTTTCATTAGTTTCGCTCACTCTCGAAATCAAGCATTTTACAGCAGGTTGGAGCAGCCTGTATCTCAGCACAGGAATAAGGTAGGGAAGAATTCTAAGGCTCATTTTGACTGCCTCCAGAAGTTAGATCAGATGGCAAATTGGATTTGGTGCTAGGTCTTTCCCTTTAGGTTTTACCCAACAATGTTTTCATTAGTTTTGCTCACTCTCGAAATCAAGCATTTTACAGCAGGTTGGAGCAGCCTGTATCTCAGCACAGGAATAAGGTAGGGAAGAATTCTAAGGATCATTTTGACTGCCTCCAGAAGTTAGATCAGATGGCAAATTGGATTTGGTGCTAGGTCTTTCCCTTTAGGTTTTACCCCAACAATGTTTTCATTAGTTTCGCTCACTCTCGAAATCAAGCATTTTACAGCAGGTTGGAGCAGCCTGTATCTCAGCACAGGAATAAGGTAGGGAAGAATTCTAAGGCTCATTTTGACTGCCTCCAGAAGTTAGATCAGATGGCAAATTGGATTTGGTGCTAGGTCTTTCCCTTTAGGTTTTACCCCAACAATGTTTTCATTAGTTTCGCTCACTCTCGAAATCAAGCATTTTACAGCAGGTTGGAGCAGCCTGTATCTCAGCACAGGAATAAGGTAGGGAAGAATTCTAAGGCTCATTTTGACTGCCTCCAGAAGTTAGATCAGATGGCAAATTGGATTTGGTGCTAGGTCTTTCCCTTTAGGTTTTACCCCAACAATGTTTTCATTAGTTTCGCTCACTCTCGAAATCAAGCATTTTACAGCAGGTTGGAGCAGCCTGTATCTCAGCACAGGAATAAGGTAGGGAAGAATTCTAAGGCTCATTTTGACTGCCTCCAGAAGTTAGATCAGATGGCAAATTGGATTTGGTGCTAGGTCTTTCCCTTTAGGTTTTACCCCAACAATGTTTTCATTAGTTTCGCTCACTCTCGAAATCAAGCATTTTACAGCAGGTTGGAGCAGCCTGTATCTCAGCACAGGAATAAGGTAGGGAAGAATTCTAAGGCTCATTTTGACTGCCTCCAGAAGTTAGATCAGATGGCAAATTGGATTTGGTGCTAGGTCTTTCCCTTTAGGTTTTACCCCAACAATGTTTTCATTAGTTTCGCTCACTCTCGAAATCAAGCATTTTACAGCAGGTTGGAGCAGCCTGTATCTCAGCACAGGAATAAGGTAGGGAAGAATTCTAAGGATCATTTTGACTGCCTCCAGAAGTTAGATCAGATGGCAAATTGGATTTGGTGCTAGGTCTTTCCCTTTAGGTTTTACCCCAACAATGTTTTCATTAGTTTCGCTCACTCTCGAAATCAAGCATTTTACAGCAGGTTGGAGCAGCCTGTATCTCAGCACAGGAATAAGGTAGGGAAGAATTCAAATGCTCATTTTGACTGCCTCCAGAAGTTAGATCAGATGGCAAATTGGATTTGGTGCTAGGTCTTTCCCTTTATGTTTTACCCCAACAATGTTTTCATTAGTTTCGCTCACTCTCGAAATCAAGCATTTTACAGCAGGTTGGAGCAGCCTGTATCTCAGCACAGGAATAAGGTAGGGAAGAATTCTAAGGCTCATTTTGACTGCCTCCAGAAGTTAGATCAGATGGCAAATTGGATTTGGTGCTAGGTCTTTCCCTTTAGGTTTTACCCCAACGATGTTTTCATTAGTTTCGCTCACTCTCGAAATCAAGCATTTTACAGCAGGTTGGAGCAGCCTGTATCTCAGCACAGGAATAAGGTAGGGAAGAATTCTAAGGCTCATTTTGACTGCCTCCAGAAGTTAGATCAGATGGCAAATTGGATTTGGTGCTAGGTCTTTCCCTTTAGGTTTTACCCCAACAATGTTTTCATTAGTTTCGCTCACTCTCGAAATCAAGCATTTTACAGCAGGTTGGAGCAGCCTGTATCTCAGCACAGGAATAAGGTAGGGAAGAATTCTAAGGCTCATTTTGACTGCCTCCAGAAGTTAGATCAGATGGCAAATTGGATTTGGTGCTAGGTCTTTCCCTTTAGGTTTTACCCCAACGATGTTTTCATTAGTTTCGCTCACTCTCGAAATCAAGCATTTTACAGCAGGTTGGAGCAGCCTGTATCTCAGCACAGGAATAAGGTAGGGAAGAATTCAAATGCTCATTTTGACTGCCTCCAGAAGTTAGATCAGATGGCAAATTGGATTTGGTGCTAGGTCTTTCCCTTTAGGTTTTACCCCAACAATGTTTTCATTAGTTTCTCTCACTCTCGAAATCAAGCATTTTACAGCAGGTTGGAGCAGCCTGTATCTCAGCACAGGAATAAGGTAGGGAAGAATTCTAAGGCTCATTTTGACTGCCTCCAGAAGTTAGATCAGATGGCAAATTGGATTTGGTACTAGGTCTTTCCCTTTAGGTTTTACCCCAACAATGTTTTCATTAGTTTCGCTCACTCTCGAAATCAAGCATTTTACAGCAGGTTGGAGCAGCCTGTATCTCAGCACAGGAATAAGGTAGGGAAGAATTCTAAGGCTCATTTTGACTGCCTCCAGAAGTTAGATCAGATGGCAAATTGGATTTGGTGCTAGGTCTTTCCCTTTAGGTTTTACCCCAACAATGTTTTCATTAGTTTCGCTCACTCTCGAAATCAAGCATTTTACAGCAGGTTGGAGCAGCCTGTATCTCAGCACAGGAATAAGGTAGGGAAGAATTCTAAGGATCATTTTGACTGCCTCCAGAAGTTAGATCAGATGGCAAATTGGATTTGGTGCTAGGTCTTTCCCTTTAGGTTTTACCCCAACAATGTTTTCATTAGTTTCGCTCACTCTCGAAATCAAGCATTTTACAGCAGGTTGGAGCAGCCTGTATCTCAGCACAGGAATAAGGTAGGGAAGAATTCTAAGGATCATTTTGACTGCCTCCAGAAGTTAGATCAGATGGCAAATTGGATTTGGTGCTAGGTCTTTCCCTTTAGGTTTTACCCCAACAATGTTTTCATTAGTTTCGCTCACTCTCGAAATCAAGCATTTTACAGCAGGTTGGAGCAGCCTGTATCTCAGCACAGGAATAAGGTAGGGAAGAATTCTAAGGATCATTTTGACTGCCTCCAGAAGTTAGATCAGATGGCAAATTGGATTTGGTGCTAGGTCTTTCCCTTTAGGTTTTACCCCAACAATGTTTTCATTAGTTTCGCTCACTCTCGAAATCAAGCATTTTACAGCAGGTTGGAGCAGCCTGTATCTCAGCACAGGAATAAGGTAGGGAAGAATTCTAAGGATCATTTTGACTGCCTCCAGAAGTTAGATCAGATGGCAAATTGGATTTGGTGCTAGGTCTTTCCCTTTAGGTTTTACCCCAACAATGTTTTCATTAGTTTCGCTCACTCTCGAAATCAAGCATTTTACAGCAGGTTGGAGCAGCCTGTATCTCAGCACAGGAATAAGGTAGGGAAGAATTCTAAGGATCATTTTGACTGCCTCCAGAAGTTAGATCAGATGGCAAATTGGATTTGGTGCTAGGTCTTTCCCTTTAGGTTTTACCCCAACAATGTTTTCATTAGTTTCGCTCACTCTCGAAATCAAGCATTTTACAGCAGGTTGGAGCAGCCTGTATCTCAGCACAGGAATAAGGTAGGGAAGAATTCTAAGGCTCATTTTGACTGCCTCCAGAAGTTAGATCAGATGGCAAATTGGATTTGGTGCTAGGTCTTTCCCTTTAGGTTTTACCCCAACGATGTTTTCATTAGTTTCGCTCACTCTCGAAATCAAGCATTTTACAGCAGGTTGGAGCAGCCTGTATCTCAGCACAGGAATAAGGTAGGGAAGAATTCTAAGGCTCATTTTGACTGCCTCCAGAAGTTAGATCAGATGGCAAATTGGATTTGGTGCTAGGTCTTTCCCTTTAGGTTTTACCCAACAATGTTTTCATTAGTTTCGCTCACTCTCGAAATCAAGCATTTTACAGCAGGTTGGAGCAGCCTGTATCTCAGCACAGGAATAAGGTAGGGAAGAATTCAAAGGCTCATTTTGACTGCCTCCAGAAGTTAGATCAGATGGCAAATTGGATTTGGTGCTAGGTCTTTCCCTTTAGGTTTTACCCCAACAATGTTTTCATTAGTTTCGCTCACTCTCGAAATCAAGCATTTTACAGCAGGTTGGAGCAGCCTGTATCTCAGCACAGGAATAAGGTAGGGAAGAATTCTAAGGCTCATTTTGACTGCCTCCAGAAGTTAGATCAGATGGCAAATTGGATTTGGTGCTAGGTCTTTCCCTTTAGGTTTTACCCCAACAATGTTTTCATTAGTTTCGCTCACTCTCGAAATCAAGCATTTTACAGCAGGTTGGAGCAGCCTGTATCTCAGCACAGGAATAAGGTAGGGAAGAATTCTAAGGATCATTTTGACTGCCTCCAGAAGTTAGATCAGATGGCAAATTGGATTTGGTGCTAGGTCTTTCCCTTTAGGTTTTACCCCAACAATGTTTTCATTAGTTTCGCTCACTCTCGAAATCAAGCATTTTACAGCAGGTTGGAGCAGCCTGTATCTCAGCACAGGAATAAGGTAGGGAAGAATTCTAAGGATCATTTTGACTGCCTCCAGAAGTTAGATCAGATGGCAAATTGGATTTGGTGCTAGGTCTTTCCCTTTAGGTTTTACCCCAACAATGTTTTCATTAGTTTCGCTCACTCTCGAAATCAAGCATTTTACAGCAGGTTGGAGCAGCCTGTATCTCAGCACAGGAATAAGGTAGGGAAGAATTCTAAGGCTCATTTTGACTGCCTCCAGAAGTTAGATCAGATGGCAAATTGGATTTGGTGCTAGGTCTTTCCCTTTAGGTTTTACCCCAACAATGTTTTCATTAGTTTCGCTCACTCTCGAAATCAAGCATTTTACAGCAGGTTGGAGCAGCCTGTATCTCAGCACAGGAATAAGGTAGGGAAGAATTCTAAGGATCATTTTGACTGCCTCCAGAAGTTAGATCAGATGGCAAATTGGATTTGGTGCTAGGTCTTTCCCTTTAGGTTTTACCCCAACAATGTTTTCATTAGTTTCGCTCACTCTCGAAATCAAGCATTTTACAGCAGGTTGGAGCAGCCTGTATCTCAGCACAGGAATAAGGTAGGGAAGAATTCTAAGGCTCATTTTGACTGCCTCCAGAAGTTAGATCAGATGGCAAATTGGATTTGGTGCTAGGTCTTTCCCTTTAGGTTTTACCCCAACAATGTTTTCATTAGTTTCGCTCACTCTCGAAATCAAGCATTTTACAGCAGGTTGGAGCAGCCTGTATCTCAGCACAGGAATAAGGTAGGGAAGAATTCTAAGGATCATTTTGACTGCCTCCAGAAGTTAGATCAGATGGCAAATTGGATTTGGTGCTAGGTCTTTCCCTTTCGGTTTTACCCCAACAATGTTTTCATTAGTTTCGCTCACTCTCGAAATCAAGCATTTTACAGCAGGTTGGAGCAGCCTGTATCTCAGCACAGGAATAAGGTAGGGAAGAATTCTAAGGATCATTTTGACTGCCTCCAGAAGTTAGATCAGATGGCAAATTGGATTTGGTGCTAGGTCTTTCCCTTTAGGTTTTACCCCAACAATGTTTTCATTAGTTTCGCTCACTCTCGAAATCAAGCATTTTACAGCAGGTTGGAGCAGCCTGTATCTCAGCACAGGAATAAGGTAGGGAAGAATTCTAAGGCTCATTTTGACTGCCTCCAGAAGTTAGATCAGATGGCAAATTGGATTTGGTGCTAGGTCTTTCCCTTTAGGTTTTACCCCAACAATGTTTTCATTAGTTTCGCTCACTCTCGAAATCAAGCATTTTACAGCAGGTTGGAGCAGCCTGTATCTCAGCACAGGAATAAGGTAGGGAAGAATTCTAAGGATCATTTTGACTGCCTCCAGAAGTTAGATCAGATGGCAAATTGGATTTGGTGCTAGGTCTTTCCCTTTAGGTTTTACCCCAACAATGTTTTCATTAGTTTCGCTCACTCTCGAAATCAAGCATTTTACAGCAGGTTGGAGCAGCCTGTATCTCAGCACAGGAATAAGGTAGGGAAGAATTCTAAGGCTCATTTTGACTGCCTCCAGAAGTTAGATCAGATGGCAAATTGGATTTGGTGCTAGGTCTTTCCCTTTAGGTTTTACCCCAACAATGTTTTCATTAGTTTCGCTCACTCTCGAAATCAAGCATTTTACAGCAGGTTGGAGCAGCCTGTATCTCAGCACAGGAATAAGGTAGGGAAGAATTCTAAGGCTCATTTTGACTGCCTCCAGAAGTTAGATCAGATGGCAAATTGGATTTGGTGCTAGGTCTTTCCCTTTAGGTTTTACCCCAACAATGTTTTCATTAGTTTCGCTCACTCTCGAAATCAAGCATTTTGCAGCAGGTTGGAGCAGCCTGTATCTCAGCACAGGAATAAGGTAGGGAAGAATTCTAAGGCTCATTTTGACTGCCTCCAGAAGTTAGATCAGATGGCAAATTGGATTTGGTGCTAGGTCTTTCCCTTTAGGTTTTACCCCAACAATGTTTTCATTAGTTTCGCTCACTCTCGAAATCAAGCATTTTACAGCAGGTTGGAGCAGCCTGTATCTCAGCACAGGAATAAGGTAGGGAAGAATTCTAAGGCTCATTTTGACTGCCTCCAGAAGTTAGATCAGATGGCAAATTGGATTTGGTGCTAGGTCTTTCCCTTTAGGTTTTACCCCAACAATGTTTTCATTAGTTTCGCTCACTCTCGAAATCAAGCATTTTACAGCAGGTTGGAGCAGCCTGTATCTCAGCACAGGAATAAGGTAGGGAAGAATTCTAAGGCTCATTTTGACTGCCTCCAGAAGTTAGATCAGATGGCAAATTGGATTTGGTGCTAGGTCTTTCCCTTTAGGTTTTACCCCAACAATGTTTTCATTAGTTTCGCTCACTCTCGAAATCAAGCATTTTACAGCAGGTTGGAGCAGCCTGTATCTCAGCACAGGAATAAGGTAGGGAAGAATTCTAAGGATCATTTTGACTGCCTCCAGAAGTTAGATCAGATGGCAAATTGGATTTGGTGCTAGGTCTTTCCCTTTAGGTTTTACCCCAACAATGTTTTCATTAGTTTCGCTCACTCTCGAAATCAAGCATTTTACAGCAGGTTGGAGCAGCCTGTATCTCAGCACAGGAATAAGGTAGGGAAGAATTCTAAGGCTCATTTTGACTGCCTCCAGAAGTTAGATCAGATGGCAAATTGGATTTGGTGCTAGGTCTTTCCCTTTAGGTTTTACCCCAACAATGTTTTCATTAGTTTCGCTCACTCTCGAAATCAAGCATTTTACAGCAGGTTGGAGCAGCCTGTATCTCAGCACAGGAATAAGGTAGGGAAGAATTCTAAGGCTCATTTTGACTGCCTCCAGAAGTTAGATCAGATGGCAAATTGGATTTGGTGCTAGGTCTTTCCCTTTAGGTTTTACCCCAACAATGTTTTCATTAGTTTCGCTCACTCTCGAAATCAAGCATTTTACAGCAGGTTGGAGCAGCCTGTATCTCAGCACAGGAATAAGGTAGGGAAGAATTCTAAGGCTCATTTTGACTGCCTCCAGAAGTTAGATCAGATGGCAAATTGGATTTGGTGCTAGGTCTTTCCCTTTAGGTTTTACCCCAACAATGTTTTCATTAGTTTCGCTCACTCTCGAAATCAAGCATTTTGCAGCAGGTTGGAGCAGCCTGTATCTCAGCACAGGAATAAGGTAGGGAAGAATTCTAAGGCTCATTTTGACTGCCTCCAGAAGTTAGATCAGATGGCAAATTGGATTTGGTGCTAGGTCTTTCCCTTTAGGTTTTACCCCAACAATGTTTTCATTAGTTTCGCTCACTCTCGAAATCAAGCATTTTACAGCAGGTTGGAGCAGCCTGTATCTCAGCACAGGAATAAGGTAGGGAAGAATTCTAAGGCTCATTTTGACTGCCTCCAGAAGTTAGATCAGATGGCAAATTGGATTTGGTGCTAGGTCTTTCCCTTTAGGTTTTACCCCAACAATGTTTTCATTAGTTTCGCTCACTCTCGAAATCAAGCATTTTACAGCAGGTTGGAGCAGCCTGTATCTCAGCACAGGAATAAGGTAGGGAAGAATTCTAAGGCTCATTTTGACTGCCTCCAGAAGTTAGATCAGATGGCAAATTGGATTTGGTGCTAGGTCTTTCCCTTTAGGTTTTACCCCAACGATGTTTTCATTAGTAGTTTCGCTCACTCTCGAAATCAAGCATTTTACAGCAGGTTGGAGCAGCCTGTATCTCAGCACAGGAATAAGGTAGGGAAGAATTCTAAGGCTCATTTTGACTGCCTCCAGAAGTTAGATCAGATGGCAAATTGGATTTGGTGCTAGGTCTTTCCCTTTAGGTTTTACCCCAACAATGTTTTCATTAGTTTCGCTCACTCTCGAAATCAAGCATTTTACAGCAGGTTGGAGCAGCCTGTATCTCAGCACAGGAATAAGGTAGGGAAGAATTCTAAGGCTCATTTTGACTGCCTCCAGAAGTTAGATCAGATGGCAAATTGGATTTGGTGCTAGGGTCTTTCCCTTTAGGTTTTACCCCAACAATGTTTTCATTAGTTTCGCTCACTCTCGAAATCAAGCATTTTACAGCAGGTTGGAGCAGCCTGTATCTCAGCACAGGAATAAGGTAGGGAAGAATTCTAAGGCTCATTTTGACTGCCTCCAGAAGTTAGATCAGATGGCAAATTGGATTTGGTGCTAGGTCTTTCCCTTTAGGTTTTTACCCCAACAATGTTTTCATTAGTTTCGCTCACTCTCGAAATCAAGCATTTTACAGCAGGTTGGAGCAGCCTGTATCTCAGCACAGGAATAAGGTAGGGAAGAATTCTAAGGCTCATTTTGACTGCCTCCAGAAGTTAGATCAGATGGCAAATTGGATTTGGTGCTAGGTCTTTCCCTTTAGGTTTTACCCCAACAATGTTTTCATTAGTTTCGCTCACTCTCGAAATCAAGCATTTTACAGCAGGTTGGAGCAGCCTGTATCTCAGCACAGGAATAAGGTAGGGAAGAATTCTAAGGCTCATTTTGACTGCCTCCAGAAGTTAGATCAGATGGCAAATTGGATTTGGTGCTAGGTCTTTCCCTTTAGGTTTTACCCCAACAATGTTTTCATTAGTTTCGCTCACTCTCGAAATCAAGCATTTTACAGCAGGTTGGAGCAGCCTGTATCTCAGCACAGGAATAAGGTAGGGAAGAATTCTAAGGATCATTTTGACTGCCTCCAGAAGTTAGATCAGATGGCAAATTGGATTTGGTGCTAGGTCTTTCCCTTTAGGTTTTACCCCAACAATGTTTTCATTAGTTTCGCTCACTCTCGAAATCAAGCATTTTACAGCAGGTTGGAGCAGCCTGTATCTCAGCACAGGAATAAGGTAGGGAAGAATTCTAAGGATCATTTTGACTGCCTCCAGAAGTTAGATCAGATGGCAAATTGGATTTGGTGCTAGGTCTTTCCCTTTAGGTTTTACCCCAACAATGTTTTCATTAGTTTCGCTCACTCTCGAAATCAAGCATTTTACAGCAGGTTGGAGCAGCCTGTATCTCAGCACAGGAATAAGGTAGGGAAGAATTCTAAGGATCATTTTGACTGCCTCCAGAAGTTAGATCAGATGGCAAATTGGATTTGGTGCTAGGTCTTTCCCTTTAGGTTTTACCCCAACAATGTTTTCATTAGTTTCGCTCACTCTCGAAATCAAGCATTTTACAGCAGGTTGGAGCAGCCTGTATCTCAGCACAGGAATAAGGTAGGGAAGAATTCTAAGGCTCATTTTGACTGCCTCCAGAAGTTAGATCAGATGGCAAATTGGATTTGGTGCTAGGTCTTTCCCTTTAGGTTTTACCCCAACAATGTTTTCATTAGTTTCGCTCACTCTCGAAATCAAGCATTTTACAGCAGGTTGGAGCAGCCTGTATCTCAGCACAGGAATAAGGTAGGGAAGAATTCTAAGGATCATTTTGACTGCCTCCAGAAGTTAGATCAGATGGCAAATTGGATTTGGTGCTAGGTCTTTCCCTTTAGGTTTTACCCCAACAATGTTTTCATTAGTTTCGCTCACTCTCGAAATCAAGCATTTTACAGCAGGTTGGAGCAGCCTGTATCTCAGCACAGGAATAAGGTAGGGAAGAATTCTAAGGATCATTTTGACTGCCTCCAGAAGTTAGATCAGATGGCAAATTGGATTTGGTGCTAGGTCTTTCCCTTTAGGTTTTACCCCAACAATGTTTTCATTAGTTTCGCTCACTCTCGAAATCAAGCATTTTACAGCAGGTTGGAGCAGCCTGTATCTCAGCACAGGAATAAGGTAGGGAAGAATTCTAAGGATCATTTTGACTGCCTCCAGAAGTTAGATCAGATGGCAAATTGGATTTGGTGCTAGGTCTTTCCCTTTAGGTTTTACCCCAACAATGTTTTCATTAGTTTCGCTCCACTCTCGAAATCAAGCATTTTACAGCAGGTTGGAGCAGCCTGTATCTCAGCACAGGAATAAGGTAGGGAAGAATTCTAAGGCTCATTTTGACTGCCTCCAGAAGTTAGATCAGATGGCAAATTGGATTTGGTGCTAGGTCTTTCCCTTTAGGTTTTACCCCAACAATGTTTTCATTAGTTTCGCTCACTCTCGAAATCAAGCATTTTACAGCAGGTTGGAGCAGCCTGTATCTCAGCACAGGAATAAGGTAGGGAAGAATTCTAAGGCTCATTTTGACTGCCTCCAGAAGTTAGATCAGATGGCAAATTGGATTTGGTGCTAGGTCTTTCCCTTTAGGTTTTACCCCAACAATGTTTTCATTAGTTTCGCTCACTCTCGAAATCAAGCATTTTACAGCAGGTTGGAGCAGCCTGTATCTCAGCACAGGAATAAGGTAGGGAAGAATTCTAAGGATCATTTTGACTGCCTCCAGAAGTTAGATCAGATGGCAAATTGGATTTGGTGCTAGGTCTTTCCCTTTAGGTTTTACCCCCCAACAATGTTTTCATTAGTTTCGCTTACTCTCGAAATCAAGCATTTTACAGCAGGTTGGAGCAGCCTGTATCTCAGCACAGGAATAAGGTAGGGAAGAATTCTAAGGCTCATTTTGACTGCCTCCAGAAGTTAGATCAGATGGCAAATTGGATTTGGTGCTAGGTCTTTCCCTTTAGGTTTTACCCCAACAATGTTTTCATTAGTTTCGCTCACTCTCAAAAATCAAGCATTTTACAGCAGGTTGGAGCAGCCTGTATCTCAGCACAGGAATAAGGTAGGGAAGAATTCTAAGGCTCATTTTGACTGCCTCCAGAAGTTAGATCAGATGGCAAATTGGATTTGGTGCTAGGTCTTTCCCTTTAGGTTTTACCCCAACAATGTTTTCATTAGTTTCGCTCACTCTCGAAATCAAGCATTTTACAGCAGGTTGGAGCAGCCTGTATCTCAGCACAGGAATAAGGTAGGGAAGAATTCTAAGGCTCATTTTGACTGCCTCCAGAAGTTAGATCAGATGGCAAATTGGATTTGGTGCTAGGTCTTTCCCTTTAGGTTTTACCCCAACAATGTTTTCATTAGTTTCGCTCACTCTCGAAATCAAGCATTTTACAGCAGGTTGGAGCAGCCTGTATCTCAGCACAGGAATAAGGTAGGGAAGAATTCTAAGGCTCATTTTGACTGCCTCCAGAAGTTAGATCAGATGGCAAATTGGATTTGGTGCTAGGTCTTTCCCTTTAGGTTTTACCCCAACGATGTTTTCATTAGTTTCGCTCACTCTCGAAATCAAGCATTTTACAGCAGGTTGGAGCAGCCTGTATCTCAGCACAGGAATAAGGTAGGGAAGAATTCTAAGGCTCATTTTGACTGCCTCCAGAAGTTAGATCAGATGGCAAATTGGATTTGGTGCTAGGTCTTTTCCCTTTAGGTTTTACCCCAACAATGTTTTCATTAGTTTCGCTCACTCTCGAAATCAAGCATTTTACAGCAGGTTGGAGCAGCCTGTATCTCAGCACAGGAATAAGGTAGGGAAGAATTCTAAGGATCATTTTGACTGCCTCCAGAAGTTAGATCAGATGGCAAATTGGATTTGGTGCTAGGTCTTTCCCTTTAGGTTTTACCTCAACAATGTTTTCATTAGTTTCGCTCACTCTCGAAATCAAGCATTTTACAGCAGGTTGGAGCAGCCTGTATCTCAGCACAGGAATAAGGTAGGGAAGAATTCTAAGGATCATTTTGACTGCCTCCAGAAGTTAGATCAGATGGCAAATTGGATTTGGTGCTAGGTCTTTCCCTTTAGGTTTTACCCCAACAATGTTTTCATTAGTTTCGCTCACTCTCGAAATCAAGCATTTTACAGCAGGTTGGAGCAGCCTGTATCTCAGCACAGGAATAAGGTAGGGAAGAATTCTAAGGATCATTTTGACTGCCTCCAGAAGTTAGATCAGATGGCAAATTGGATTTGGTGCTAGGTCTTTCCCTTTAGGTTTTACCCCAACAATGTTTTCATTAGTTTCGCTCACTCTCGAAATCAAGCATTTTACAGCAGGTTGGAGCAGCCTGTATCTCAGCACAGGAATAAGGTAGGGAAGAATTCTAAGGCTCATTTTGACTGCCTCCAGAAGTTAGATCAGATGGCAAATTGGATTTGGTGCTAGGTCTTTCCCTTTAGGTTTTACCCCAACAATGTTTTCATTAGTTTCGCTCACTCTCGAAATCAAGCATTTTACAGCAGGTTGGAGCAGCCTGTATCTCAGCACAGGAATAAGGTAGGGAAGAATTCAAATGCTCATTTTGACTGCCTCCAGAAGTTAGATCAGATGGCAAATTGGATTTGGTGCTAGGTCTTTCCCTTTAGGTTTTACCCCAACAATGTTTTCATTAGTTTCGCTCACTCTCGAAATCAAGCATTTTACAGCAGGTTGGAGCAGCCTGTATCTCAGCACAGGAATAAGGTAGGGAAGAATTCTAAGGATCATTTTGACTGCCTCCAGAAGTTAGATCAGATGGCAAATTGGATTTGGTGCTAGGTCTTTCCCTTTAGGTTTTACCCCAACAATGTTTTCATTAGTTTCGCTCACTCTCGAAATCAAGCATTTTACAGCAGGTTGGAGCAGCCTGTATCTCAGCACAGGAATAAGGTAGGCGAAGAATTCTAAGGCTCATTTTGACTGCCTCCAGAAGTTAGATCAGATGGCAAATTGGATTTGGTGCTAGGTCTTTCCCTTTAGGTTTTTACCCCAACAATGTTTTCATTAGTTTTGCTCACCTCTCGAAATCAAGCATTTTACAGCAGGTTGGAGCAGCCTGTATCTCAGCACAGGAATAAGGTAGGGAAGAATTCTAAGGCTCATTTTGACTGCCTCCAGAAGTTAGATCAGATGGCAAATTGGATTTGGTGCTAGGTCTTTCCCTTTAGGTTTTACCCCAACAATGTTTTCATTAGTTTTCGCTCACTCTCGAAATCAAGCATTTTACAGCAGGTTGGAGCAGCCTGTATCTCAGCACAGGAATAAGGTAGGGAAGAATTCTAAGGCTCATTTTGACTGCCTCCAGAAGTTAGATCAGATGGCAAATTGGATTTGGTGCTAGGTCTTTCCCTTTAGGTTTTACCCCAACAATGTTTTCATTAGTTTTGCTCACTCTCGAAATCAAGCATTTTACAGCAGGTTGGAGCAGCCTGTATCTCAGCACAGGAATAAGGTAGGGAAGAATTCTAAGGCTCATTTTGACTGCCTCCAGAAGTTAGATCAGATGGCAAATTGGATTTGGTGCTAGGTCTTTCCCTTTAGGTTTTACCCCAACAATGTTTTCATTAGTTTCGCTCACTCTCGAAATCAAGCATTTTACAGCAGGTTGGAGCAGCCTGTATCTCAGCACAGGAATAAGGTAGGGAAGAATTCTAAGGCTCATTTTGACTGCCTCCAGAAGTTAGATCAGATGGCAAATTGGATTTGGTGCTAGGTCTTTCCCTTTAGGTTTTACCCCAACAATGTTTTCATTAGTTTCGCTCACTCTCGAAATCAAGCATTTTACAGCAGGTTGGAGCAGCCTGTATCTCAGCACAGGAATAAGGTAGGGAAGAATTCTAAGGCTCATTTTGACTGCCTCCAGAAGTTAGATCAGATGGCAAATTGGATTTGGTGCTAGGTCTTTCCCTTTAGGTTTTACCCCAACAATGTTTTCATTAGTTTCGCTCACTCTCGAAATCAAGCATTTTACAGCAGGTTGGAGCAGCCTGTATCTCAGCACAGGAATAAGGTAGGGAAGAATTCTAAGGCTCATTTTGACTGCCTCCAGAAGTTAGATCAGATGGCAAATTGGATTTGGTGCTAGGTCTTTCCCTTTAGGTTTTACCCCAACAATGTTTTCATTAGTTTCGCTCACTCTCGAAATCAAGCATTTTACAGCAGGTTGGAGCAGCCTGTATCTCAGCACAGGAATAAGGTAGGGGAAGAATTCTAAGGATCATTTTGACTGCCTCCAGAAGTTAGATCAGATGGCAAATTGGATTTGGTGCTAGGTCTTTCCCTTTAGGTTTTACCCCAACGATGTTTTCATTAGTTTCGCTCACTCTCGAAATCAAGCATTTTACAGCAGGTTGGAGCAGCCTGTATCTCAGCACAGGAATAAGGTAGGGAAGAATTCTAAGGCTCATTTTGACTGCCTCCAGAAGTTAGATCAGATGGCAAATTGGATTTGGTGCTAGGTCTTTCCCTTTAGGTTTTACCCCAACAATGTTTTCATTAGTTTCGCTCACTCTCGAAATCAAGCATTTTACAGCAGGTTGGAGCAGCCTGTATCTCAGCACAGGAATAAGGTAGGGAAGAATTCTAAGGCTCATTTTGACTGCCTCCAGAAGTTAGATCAGATGGCAAATTGGATTTGGTGCTAGGTCTTTCCCTTTAGGTTTTACCCCCAACAATGTTTTCATTAGTTTCGCTCACTCTCGAAATCAAGCATTTTACAGCAGGTTGGAGCAGCCTGTATCTCAGCACAGGAATAAGGTAGGGAAGAATTCTAAGGATCATTTTGACTGCCTCCAGAAGTTAGATCAGATGGCAAATTGGATTTGGTGCTAGGTCTTTCCCCTTTAGGTTTTACCCCAACAATGTTTTCATTAGTTTCGCTCACTCTCGAAATCAAGCATTTTACAGCAGGTTGGGGCAGCCTGTATCTCAGCACAGGAATAAGGTAGGGAAGAATTCTAAGGCTCATTTTGACTGCCTCCAGAAGTTAGATCAGATGGCAAATTGGATTTGGTGCTAGGGTCTTTCCCTTTAGGTTTTACCCCAACAATGTTTTCATTAGTTTCGCTCACTCTCAAAATCAAGCATTTTACAGCAGGTTGGAGCAGCCTGTATCTCAGCACAGGAATAAGGTAGGGAAGAATTCTAAGGCTCATTTGACTGCCTCCAGAAGTTAGATCAGATGGCAAATTGGATTTGGTGCTAGGTCTTTCCCTTTAGGTTTTACCCCAACAATGTTTTCGAAATCAAGCATTTTACAGCAGGTTGGAGCAGCCTGTATCTCAGCACAGGAATAAGGTAGGGAAGAATTCTAAGGCTCATTTTGACTGCCTCCAGAAGTTAGATCAGATGGCAAATTGGATTTGGTGCTAGGTCTTTCCCTTTAGGTTTTACCCCAACAATGTTTTCATTAGTTTCGCTCACTCTCGAAATCAAGCATTTTACAGCAGGTTGGAGCAGCCTGTATCTCAGCACAGGAATAAGGTAGGGAAGAATTCTAAGGATCATTTTGACTGCCTCCAGAAGTTAGATCAGATGGCAAATTGGATTTGGTGCTAGGTCTTTCCCTTTAGGTTTTACCCCAACAATGTTTTCATTAGTTTCGCTCACTCTCGAAATCAAGCATTTTACAGCAGGTTGGAGCAGCCTGTATCTCAGCACAGGAATAAGGTAGGGAAGAATTCTAAGGATCATTTTGACTGCCTCCAGAAGTTAGATCAGATGGCAAATTGGATTTGGTGCTAGGTCTTTCCCTTTAGGTTTTACCCCAACAATGTTTTCATTAGTTTCGCTCACTCTCGAAATCAAGCATTTTACAGCAGGTTGGAGCAGCCTGTATCTCAGCACAGGAATAAGGTAGGGAAGAATTCTAAGGATCATTTTGACTGCCTCCAGAAGTTAGATCAGATGGCAAATTGGATTTGGTGCTAGGTCTTTCCCTTTAGGTTTTACCCCAACAATGTTTTCATTAGTTTCGCTCACTCTCGAAATCAAGCATTTTACAGCAGGTTGGAGCAGCCTGTATCTCAGCACAGGAATAAGGTAGGGAAGAATTCTAAGGCTCATTTTGACTGCCTCCAGAAGTTAGATCAGATGGCAAATTGGATTTGGTGCTAGGTCTTTCCCTTTAGGTTTTACCCCAACAATGTTTTCATTAGTTTCGCTCACTCTCGAAATCAAGCATTTTACAGCAGGTTGGAGCAGCCTGTATCTCAGCACAGGAATAAGGTAGGGAAGAATTCTAAGGCTCATTTTGACTGCCTCCAGAAGTTAGATCAGATGGCAAATTGGATTTGGTGCTAGGTCTTTCCCTTTAGGTTTTACCTCAACAATGTTTTCATTAGTTTCGCTCACTCTCGAAATCAAGCATTTTACAGCAGGTTGGAGCAGCCTGTATCTCAGCACAGGAATAAGGTAGGGAAGAATTCTAAGGCTCATTTTGACTGCCTCCAGAAGTTAGATCAGATGGCAAATTGGATTTGGTGCTAGGTCTTTCCCTTTAGGTTTTACCCCAACAATGTTTTCATTAGTTTCGCTCACTCTCGAAATCAAGCATTTTACAGCAGGTTGGAGCAGCCTGTATCTCAGCACAGGAATAAGGTAGGGAAGAATTCTAAGGCTCATTTTGACTGCCTCCAGAAGTTAGATCAGATGGCAAATTGGATTTGGTGCTAGGTCTTTCCCTTTAGGTTTTACCCCAACAATGTTTTCATTAGTTTCGCTCACTCTCGAAATCAAGCGTTTTACAGCAGGTTGGAGCAGCCTGTATCTCAGCACAGGAATAAGGTAGGGAAGAATTCTAAGGATCATTTTGACTGCCTCCAGAAGTTAGATCAGATGGCAAATTGGATTTGGTGCTAGGTCTTTCCCTTTAGGTTTTACCCCAACAATGTTTTCATTAGTTTCGCTCACTCTCGAAATCAAGCATTTTACAGCAGGTTGGAGCAGCCTGTATCTCAGCACAGGAATAAGGTAGGGAAGAATTCTAAGGCTCATTTTGACTGCCTCCAGAAGTTAGATCAGATGGCAAATTGGATTTGGTGCTAGGTCTTTCCCTTTAGGTTTTACCTCAACAATGTTTTCATTAGTTTCGCTCACTCTCGAAATCAAGCATTTTACAGCAGGTTGGAGCAGCCTGTATCTCAGCACAGGAATAAGGTAGGGAAGAATTCTAAGGATCATTTTGACTGCCTCCAGAAGTTAGATCAGATGGCAAATTGGATTTGGTGCTAGGTCTTTCCCTTTAGGTTTTACCCCAACAATGTTTTCATTAGTTTCGCTCACTCTCGAAATCAAGCATTTTACAGCAGGTTGGAGCAGCCTGTATCTCAGCACAGGAATAAGGTAGGGAAGAATTCTAAGGATCATTTTGACTGCCTCCAGAAGTTAGATCAGATGGCAAATTGGATTTGGTGCTAGGTCTTTCCCTTTAGGTTTTACCCCAACAATGTTTTCATTAGTTTCGCTCACTCTCGAAATCAAGCATTTTACAGCAGGTTGGAGCAGCCTGTATCTCAGCACAGGAATAAGGTAGGGAAGAATTCTAAGGCTCATTTTGACTGCCTCCAGAAGTTAGATCAGATGGCAAATTGGATTTGGTGCTAGGTCTTTCCCTTTAGGTTTTACCCCAACAATGTTTTCATTAGTTTCGCTCACTCTCGAAATCAAGCATTTTACAGCAGGTTGGGGCAGCCTGTATCTCAGCACAGGAATAAGGTAGGGAAGAATTCTAAGGCTCATTTTGACTGCCTCCAGAAGTTAGATCAGATGGCAAATTGGATTTGGTGCTAGGTCTTTCCCTTTAGGTTTTACCCCAACAATGTTTTCATTAGTTTCGCTCACTCTCAAAATCAAGCATTTTACAGCAGGTTGGAGCAGCCTGTATCTCAGCACAGGAATAAGGTAGGGAAGAATTCTAAGGCTCATTTTGACTGCCTCCAGAAGTTAGATCAGATGGCAAATTGGATTTGGTGCTAGGTCTTTCCCTTTAGGTTTTACCCCAACAATGTTTTCATTAGTTTCGCTCACTCTCGAAATCAAGCATTTTACAGCAGGTTGGAGCAGCCTGTATCTCAGCACAGGAATAAGGTAGGGAAGAATTCTAAGGCTCATTTTGACTGCCTCCAGAAGTTAGATCAGATGGCAAATTGGATTTGGTGCTAGGTCTTTCCCTTTAGGTTTTACCCCAACAATGTTTTCATTAGTTTCGCTCACTCTCGAAATCAAGCATTTTACAGCAGGTTGGAGCAGCCTGTATCTCAGCACAGGAATAAGGTAGGGAAGAATTCTAAGGCTCATTTTGACTGCCTCCAGAAGTTAGATCAGATGGCAAATTGGATTTGGTGCTAGGTCTTTCCCTTTAGGTTTTACCCCAACAATGTTTTCATTAGTTTCGCTCACTCTCGAAATCAAGCATTTTACAGCAGGTTGGAGCAGCCTGTATCTCAGCACAGGAATAAGGTAGGGAAGAATTCTAAGGATCATTTTGACTGCCTCCAGAAGTTAGATCAGATGGCAAATTGGATTTGGTGCTAGGTCTTTCCCTTTAGGTTTTACCCCAACAATGT
>NW_027144509.1:0-36417 GCF_026170545.1 Melanerpes formicivorus | reverse complement strand
GCAGGTTGGAGCAGCCTGTATCTCAGCACAGGAATAAGGTAGGGAAGAATTCTAAGGATCATTTTGACTGCCTCCAGAAGTTAGATCAGATGGCAAATTGGATTTGGTGCTAGGTCTTTCCCTTTAGGTTTTACCCCAACAATGTTTTCATTAGTTTCGCTCACTCTCGAAATCAAGCATTTTACAGCAGGTTGGAGCAGCCTGTATCTCAGCACAGGAATAAGGTAGGGAAGAATTCTAAGGCTCATTTTGACTGCCTCCAGAAGTTAGATCAGATGGCAAATTGGATTTGGTGCTAGGTCTTTCCCTTTAGGTTTTACCCCAACAATATTTTCATTTGTTTCGCTCACTCTCGAAATCAAGCATTTTACAGCAGGTTGGAGCAGCCTGTATCTCAGCACAGGAATAAGGTAGGGAAGAATTCTAAGGCTCATTTTGACTGCCTCCAGAAGTTAGATCAGATGGCAAATTGGATTTGGTGCTAGGTCTTTCCCTTTAGGTTTTACCCCAACAATGTTTTCATTAGTTTCGCTCACTCTCGAAATCAAGCATTTTACAGCAGGTTGGAGCAGCCTGTATCTCAGCACAGGAATAAGGTAGGGAAGAATTCTAAGGATCATTTTGACTGCCTCCAGAAGTTAGATCAGATGGCAAATTGGATTTGGTGCTAGGTCTTTCCCTTTAGGTTTTACCCCAACAATGTTTTCATTAGTTTGGCTCACTCTCGAAATCAAGCATTTTACAGCAGGTTGGAGCAGCCTGTATCTCAGCACAGGAATAAGGTAGGGAAGAATTCTAAGGCTCATTTTGACTGCCTCCAGAAGTTAGATCAGATGGCAAATTGGATTTGGTGCTAGGTCTTTCCCTTTAGGTTTTACCCCAACAATGTTTTCATTAGTTTCGCTCACTCTCGAAATCAAGCATTTTACAGCAGGCTGGAGCAGCCTGTATCTCAGCACAGGAATAAGGTAGGGAAGAATTCTAAGGCTCATTTTGACTGCCTCCAGAAGTTAGATCAGATGGCAAATTGGATTTGGTGCTAGGTCTTTCCCTTTAGGTTTTACCCCAACAATGTTTTCATTAGTTTCGCTCACTCTCGAAATCAAGCATTTTACAGCAGGTTGGAGCAGCCTGTATCTCAGCACAGGAATAAGGTAGGGAAGAATTCTAAGGATCATTTTGACTGCCTCCAGAAGTTAGATCAGATGGCAAATTGGATTTGGTGCTAGGTCTTTCCCTTTAGGTTTTACCCCAACAATGTTTTCATTAGTTTCGCTCACTCTCGAAATCAAGCATTTTACAGCAGGTTGGAGCAGCCTGTATCTCAGCACAGGAATAAGGTAGGGAAGAATTCTAAGGCTCATTTTGACTGCCTCCAGAAGTTAGATCAGATGGCAAATTGGATTTGGTGCTAGGTCTTTCCCTTTAGGTTTTACCCCAACAATGTTTTCATTAGTTTCGCTCACTCTCGAAATCAAGCATTTTACAGCAGGTTGGAGCAGCCTGTATCTCAGCACAGGAATAAGGTAGGGAAGAATTCTAAGGCTCATTTTGACTGCCTCCAGAAGTTAGATCAGATGGCAAATTGGATTTGGTGCTAGGTCTTTCCCTTTAGGTTTTACCCCAACAATGTTTTCATTAGTTTCGCTCACTCTCGAAATCAAGCATTTTACAGCAGGTTGGAGCAGCCTGTATCTCAGCACAGGAATAAGGTAGGGAAGAATTCTAAGGATCATTTTGACTGCCTCCAGAAGTTAGATCAGATGGCAAATTGGATTTGGTGCTAGGTCTTTCCCTTTAGGTTTTACCCCAACAATGTTTTCATTAGTTTCGCTCACTCTCGAAATCAAGCATTTTACAGCAGGTTGGAGCAGCCTGTATCTCAGCACAGGAATAAGGTAGGGAAGAATTCTAAGGCTCATTTTGACTGCCTCCAGAAGTTAGATCAGATGGCAAATTGGATTTGGTGCTAGGTCTTTCCCTTTAGGTTTTACCCCAACAATGTTTTCATTAGTTTCGCTCACTCTCGAAATCAAGCATTTTTACAGCAGGTTGGAGCAGCCTGTATCTCAGCACAGGAATAAGGTAGGGAAGAATTCTAAGGCTCATTTTGACTGCCTCCAGAAGTTAGATCAGATGGCAAATTGGATTTGGTGCTAGGTCTTTCCCTTTAGGTTTTACCCCAACAATGTTTTCATTAGTTTCGCTCACTCTCGAAATCAAGCATTTTACAGCAGGTTGGAGCAGCCTGTATCTCAGCACAGGAATAAGGTAGGGAAGAATTCTAAGGATCATTTTGACTGCCTCCAGAAGTTAGATCAGATGGCAAATTGGATTTGGTGCTAGGTCTTTCCCTTTAGGTTTTACCCCAACAATGTTTTCATTAGTTTCGCTCACTCTCGAAATCAAGCATTTTACAGCAGGCTGGAGCAGCCTGTATCTCAGCACAGGAATAAGGTAGGGAAGAATTCTAAGGCTCATTTTGACTGCCTCCAGAAGTTAGATCAGATGGCAAATTGGATTTGGTGCTAGGTCTTTCCCTTTAGGTTTTACCCCAACAATGTTTTCATTAGTTTCGCTCACTCTCGAAATCAAGCATTTTACAGCAGGTTGGAGCAGCCTGTATCTCAGCACAGGAATAAGGTAGGGAAGAATTCTAAGGCTCATTTTGACTGCCTCCAGAAGTTAGATCAGATGGCAAATTGGATTTGGTGCTAGGTCTTTCCCTTTAGGTTTTACCCCAACAATGTTTTCATTAGTTTCGCTCACTCTCGAAATCAAGCATTTTACAGCAGGTTGGAGCAGCCTGTATCTCAGCACAGGAATAAGGTAGGGAAGAATTCTAAGGCTCATTTTGACTGCCTCCAGAAGTTAGATCAGATGGCAAATTGGATTTGGTGCTAGGTCTTTCCCTTTAGGTTTTACCCCAACAATGTTTTCATTAGTTTCGCTCACTCTCGAAATCAAGCATTTTACAGCAGGTTGGAGCAGCCTGTATCTCAGCACAGGAATAAGGTAGGGAAGAATTCTAAGGATCATTTTGACTGCCTCCAGAAGTTAGATCAGATGGCAAATTGGATTTGGTGCTAGGTCTTTCCCTTTAGGTTTTACCCCAACAATGTTTTCATTAGTTTCGCTCACTCTCGAAATCAAGCATTTTACAGCAGGCTGGAGCAGCCTGTATCTCAGCACAGGAATAAGGTAGGGAAGAATTCTAAGGCTCATTTTGACTGCCTCCAGAAGTTAGATCAGATGACAAATTGGATTTGGTGCTAGGTCTTTCCCTTTAGGTTTTACCCCAACAATGTTTTCATTAGTTTCGCTCACTCTCGAAATCAAGCATTTTACAGCAGGTTGGAGCAGCCTGTATCTCAGCACAGGAATAAGGTAGGGAAGAATTCTAAGGATCATTTTGACTGCCTCCAGAAGTTAGATCAGATGGCAAATTGGATTTGGTGCTAGGTCTTTCCCTTTAGGTTTTACCCCAACAATGTTTTCATTAGTTTCGCTCACTCTCGAAATCAAGCATTTTACAGCAGGTTGGAGCAGCCTGTATCTCAGCACAGGAATAAGGTAGGGAAGAATTCTAAGGCTCATTTTGACTGCCTCCAGAAGTTAGATCAGATGGCAAATTGGATTTGGTGCTAGGTCTTTCCCTTTAGGTTTTACCCCAACAATGTTTTCATTAGTTTCGCTCACTCTCGAAATCAAGCATTTTACAGCAGGTTGGAGCAGCCTGTATCTCAGCACAGGAATAAGGTAGGGAAGAATTCTAAGGATCATTTTGACTGCCTCCAGAAGTTAGATCAGATGGCAAATTGGATTTGGTGCTAGGTCTTTCCCTTTAGGTTTTACCCCAACAATGTTTTCATTAGTTTCGCTCACTCTCGAATCAAGCATTTTACAGCAGGTTGGAGCAGCCTGTATCTCAGCACAGGAATAAGGTAGGGAAGAATTCTAAGGATCATTTTGACTGCCTCCAGAAGTTAGATCAGATGGCAAATTGGATTTGGTGCTAGGTCTTTCCCTTTAGGTTTTACCCCAACAATATTTTCATTTGTTTCGCTCACTCTCGAAATCAAGCATTTTACAGCAGGTTGGAGCAGCCTGTATCTCAGCACAGGAATAAGGTAGGGAAGAATTCTAAGGCTCATTTTGACTGCCTCCAGAAGTTAGATCAGATGGCAAATTGGATTTGGTGCTGGGTCTTTCCCTTTAGGTTTTACCCCAACAATGTTTTCATTAGTTTCGCTCACTCTCGAAATCAAGCATTTTACAGCAGGTTGGAGCAGCCTGTATCTCAGCACAGGAATATGGTAGGGAAGAATTCTAAGGATCATTTTGACTGCCTCCAGAAGTTAGATCAGATGGCAAATTGGATTTGGTGCTAGGTCTTTCCCTTTAGGTTTTACCCCAACAATGTTTTCATTAGTTTCGCTCGCTCTCGAAATCAAGCATTTTACAGCAGGTTGGAGCAGCCTGTATCTCAGCACAGGAATAAGGTAGGGAAGAATTCTAAGGATCATTTTGACTGCCTCCAGAAGTTAGATCAGATGGCAAATTGGATTTGGTGCTAGGTCTTTCCCTTTATGTTTTACCCCAACAATGTTTTCATTAGTTTCGCTCACTCTCGAAATCAAGCATTTTACAGCAGGTTGGAGCAGCCTGTATCTCAGCACAGGAATAAGGTAGGGAAGAATTCTAAGGCTCATTTTGACTGCCTCCAGAAGTTAGATCAGATGGCAAATTGGATTTGGTGCTAGGTCTTTCCCTTTAGGTTTTACCCCAACAATGTTTTCATTAGTTTCGCTCACTCTCGAAATCAAGCATTTTACAGCAGGTTGGAGCAGCCTGTATCTCAGCACAGGAATAAGGTAGGGAAGAATTCAAATGCTCATTTTGACTGCCTCCAGAAGTTAGATCAGATGGCAAATTGGATTTGGTGCTAGGTCTTTCCCTTTAGGTTTTACCCCAACAATGTTTTCATTAGTTTCGCTCACTCTCGAAATCAAGCATTTTACAGCAGGTTGGAGCAGCCTGTATCTCAGCACAGGAATAAGGTAGGGAAGAATTCTAAGGCTCATTTTGACTGCCTCCAGAAGTTAGATCAGATGGCAAATTGGATTTGGTGCTAGGTCTTTCCCTTTAGGTTTTACCCCAACAATGTTTTCATTAGTTTCGCTCACTCTCGAAATCAAGCATTTTACAGCAGGTTGGAGCAGCCTGTATCTCAGCACAGGAATAAGGTAGGGAAGAATTCTAAGGATCATTTTGACTGCCTCCAGAAGTTAGATCAGATGGCAAATTGGATTTGGTGCTAGGTCTTTCCCTTTAGGTTTTACCCCAACAATGTTTTCATTAGTTTCGCTCACTCTCGAAATCAAGCATTTTACAGCAGGTTGGAGCAGCCTGTATCTCAGCACAGGAATAAGGTAGGGAAGAATTCTAAGGCTCATTTTGACTGCCTCCAGAAGTTAGATCAGATGGCAAATTGGATTTGGTGCTAGGTCTTTCCCTTTAGGTTTTACCCCAACAATATTTTCATTTGTTTCGCTCACTCTCGAAATCAAGCATTTTACAGCAGGTTGGAGCAGCCTGTATCTCAGCACAGGAATAAGGTAGGGAAGAATTCTAAGGCTCATTTTGACTGCCTCCAGAAGTTAGATCAGATGGCAAATTGGATTTGGTGCTAGGTCTTTCCCTTTAGGTTTTACCCCAACAATGTTTTCATTAGTTTCGCTCACTCTCGAAATCAAGCATTTTACAGCAGGTTGGAGCAGCCTGTATCTCAGCACAGGAATAAGGTAGGGAAGAATTCTAAGGATCATTTTGACTGCCTCCAGAAGTTAGATCAGATGGCAAATTGGATTTGGTGCTAGGTCTTTCCCTTTAGGTTTTACCCCAACAATGTTTTCATTAGTTTCGCTCACTCTCGAAATCAAGCATTTTACAGCAGGCTGGAGCAGCCTGTATCTCAGCACAGGAATAAGGTAGGGAAGAATTCTAAGGCTCATTTTGACTGCCTCCAGAAGTTAGATCAGATGGCAAATTGGATTTGGTGCTAGGTCTTTCCCTTTAGGTTTTACCCCAACAATGTTTTCATTAGTTTCGCTCACTCTCGAAATCAAGCATTTTACAGCAGGTTGGAGCAGCCTGTATCTCAGCACAGGAATAAGGTAGGGAAGAATTCTAAGGATCATTTTGACTGCCTCCAGAAGTTAGATCAGATGGCAAATTGGATTTGGTGCTAGGTCTTTCCCTTTAGGTTTTACCCCAACAATGTTTTCATTAGTTTCGCTCACTCTCGAAATCAAGCATTTTACAGCAGGTTGGAGCAGCCTGTATCTCAGCACAGGAATAAGGTAGGGAAGAATTCTAAGGCTCATTTTGACTGCCTCCAGAAGTTAGATCAGATGGCAAATTGGATTTGGTGCTAGGTCTTTCCCTTTAGGTTTTACCCCAACAATGTTTTCATTAGTTTCGCTCACTCTCGAAATCAAGCATTTTACAGCAGGTTGGAGCAGCCTGTATCTCAGCACAGGAATAAGGTAGGGAAGAATTCTAAGGCTCATTTTGACTGCCTCCAGAAGTTAGATCAGATGGCAAATTGGATTTGGTGCTAGGTCTTTCCCTTTAGGTTTTACCCCAACAATGTTTTCATTAGTTTCGCTCACTCTCGAAATCAAGCATTTTACAGCAGGTTGGAGCAGCCTGTATCTCAGCACAGGAATAAGGTAGGGAAGAATTCTAAGGCTCATTTTGACTGCCTCCAGAAGTTAGATCAGATGGCAAATTGGATTTGGTGCTAGGTCTTTCCCTTTAGGTTTTACCCCAACAATGTTTTCATTAGTTTCGCTCACTCTCGAAATCAAGCATTTTACAGCAGGTTGGAGCAGCCTGTATCTCAGCACAGGAATAAGGTAGGGAAGAATTCTAAGGCTCATTTTGACTGCCTCCAGAAGTTAGATCAGATGGCAAATTGGATTTGGTGCTAGGTCTTTCCCTTTAGGTTTTACCCCAACAATGTTTTCATTAGTTTCGCTCACTCTCGAAATCAAGCATTTTACAGCAGGTTGGAGCAGCCTGTATCTCAGCACAGGAATAAGGTAGGGAAGAATTCTAAGGATCATTTTGACTGCCTCCAGAAGTTAGATCAGATGGCAAATTGGATTTGGTGCTAGGTCTTTCCCTTTAGGTTTTACCCCAACAATGTTTTCATTAGTTTCGCTCACTCTCGAAATCAAGCATTTTACAGCAGGTTGGAGCAGCCTGTATCTCAGCACAGGAATAAGGTAGGGAAGAATTCTAAGGATCATTTTGACTGCCTCCAGAAGTTAGATCAGATGGCAAATTGGATTTGGTGCTAGGTCTTTCCCTTTAGGTTTTACCCCAACAATGTTTTCATTAGTTTCGCTCACTCTCGAAATCAAGCATTTTACAGCAGGCTGGAGCAGCCTGTATCTCAGCACAGGAATAAGGTAGGGAAGAATTCTAAGGCTCATTTTGACTGCCTCCAGAAGTTAGATCAGATGGCAAATTGGATTTGGTGCTAGGTCTTTCCCTTTAGGTTTTACCCCAACAATGTTTTCATTAGTTTCGCTCACTCTCGAAATCAAGCATTTTACAGCAGGTTGGAGCAGCCTGTATCTCAGCACAGGAATAAGGTAGGGAAGAATTCTAAGGCTCATTTTGACTGCCTCCAGAAGTTAGATCAGATGGCAAATTGGATTTGGTGCTAGGTCTTTCCCTTTAGGTTTTACCCCAACAATGTTTTCATTAGTTTCGCTCACTCTCGAAATCAAGCATTTTACAGCAGGTTGGAGCAGCCTGTATCTCAGCACAGGAATAAGGTAGGGAAGAATTCTAAGGCTCATTTTGACTGCCTCCAGAAGTTAGATCAGATGGCAAATTGGATTTGGTGCTAGGTCTTTCCCTTTAGGTTTTACCCCAACAATGTTTTCATTAGTTTCGCTCACTCTCGAAATCAAGCATTTTACAGCAGGTTGGAGCAGCCTGTATCTCAGCACAGGAATAAGGTAGGGAAGAATTCTAAGGATCATTTTGACTGCCTCCAGAAGTTAGATCAGATGGCAAATTGGATTTGGTGCTAGGTCTTTCCCTTTAGGTTTTACCCCAACAATGTTTTCATTAGTTTCGCTCACTCTCGAAATCAAGCATTTTACAGCAGGCTGGAGCAGCCTGTATCTCAGCACAGGAATAAGGTAGGGAAGAATTCTAAGGCTCATTTTGACTGCCTCCAGAAGTTAGATCAGATGACAAATTGGATTTGGTGCTAGGTCTTTCCCTTTAGGTTTTACCCCAACAATGTTTTCATTAGTTTCGCTCACTCTCGAAATCAAGCATTTTACAGCAGGTTGGAGCAGCCTGTATCTCAGCACAGGAATAAGGTAGGGAAGAATTCTAAGGATCATTTTGACTGCCTCCAGAAGTTAGATCAGATGGCAAATTGGATTTGGTGCTAGGTCTTTCCCTTTAGGTTTTACCCCAACAATGTTTTCATTAGTTTCGCTCACTCTCGAAATCAAGCATTTTACAGCAGGTTGGAGCAGCCTGTATCTCAGCACAGGAATAAGGTAGGGAAGAATTCTAAGGCTCATTTTGACTGCCTCCAGAAGTTAGATCAGATGGCAAATTGGATTTGGTGCTAGGTCTTTCCCTTTAGGTTTTACCCCAACAATGTTTTCATTAGTTTCGCTCACTCTCGAAATCAAGCATTTTACAGCAGATTGGAGCAGCCTGTATCTCAGCACAGGAATAAGGTAGGGAAGAATTCTAAGGCTCATTTTGACTGCCTCCAGAAGTTAGATCAGATGGCAAATTGGATTTGGTGCTAGGTCTTTCCCTTTAGGTTTTACCCCAACAATGTTTTCATTAGTTTCGCTCACTCTCGAAATCAAGCATTTTACAGCAGGTTGGAGCAGCCTGTATCTCAGCACAGGAATAAGGTAGGGAAGAATTCTAAGGATCATTTTGACTGCCTCCAGAAGTTAGATCAGATGGCAAATTGGATTTGGTGCTAGGTCTTTCCCTTTAGGTTTTACCCCAACAATGTTTTCATTAGTTTCGCTCACTCTCGAAATCAAGCATTTTACAGCAGGCTGGAGCAGCCTGTATCTCAGCACAGGAATAAGGTAGGGAAGAATTCTAAGGCTCATTTTGACTGCCTCCAGAAGTTAGATCAGATGACAAATTGGATTTGGTGCTAGGTCTTTCCCTTTAGGTTTTACCCCAACAATGTTTTCATTAGTTTCGCTCACTCTCGAAATCAAGCATTTTTACAGCAGGTTGGAGCAGCCTGTATCTCAGCACAGGAATAAGGTAGGGAAGAATTCTAAGGATCATTTTGACTGCCTCCAGAAGTTAGATCAGATGGCAAATTGGATTTGGTGCTAGGTCTTTCCCTTTAGGTTTTACCCCAACAATGTTTTCATTAGTTTCGCTCACTCTCGAAATCAAGCATTTTACAGCAGGTTGGAGCAGCCTGTATCTCAGCACAGGAATAAGGTAGGGAAGAATTCTAAGGCTCATTTTGACTGCCTCCAGAAGTTAGATCAGATGGCAAATTGGATTTGGTGCTAGGTCTTTCCCTTTAGGTTTTACCCCAACAATGTTTTCATTAGTTTCGCTCACTCTCGAAATCAAGCATTTTACAGCAGATTGGAGCAGCCTGTATCTCAGCACAGGAATAAGGTAGGGAAGAATTCTAAGGCTCATTTTGACTGCCTCCAGAAGTTAGATCAGATGGCAAATTGGATTTGGTGCTAGGTCTTTCCCTTTAGGTTTTACCCCAACAATGTTTTCATTAGTTTCGCTCACTCTCGAAATCAAGCATTTTACAGCAGGTTGGAGCAGCCTGTATCTCAGCACAGGAATAAGGTAGGGAAGAATTCTAAGGCTCATTTTGACTGCCTCCAGAAGTTAGATCAGATGGCAAATTGGATTTGGTGCTAGGTCTTTCCCTTTAGGTTTTACCCCAACAATGTTTTCATTAGTTTCGCTCACTCTCGAAATCAAGCATTTTACAGCAGGTTGGAGCAGCCTGTATCTCAGCACAGGAATAAGGTAGGGAAGAATTCTAAGGCTCATTTTGACTGCCTCCAGAAGTTAGATCAGATGGCAAATTGGATTTGGTGCTAGGTCTTTCCCTTTAGGTTTTACCCCAACAATGTTTTTCATTAGTTTCGCTCACGCTCGAAATCAAGCATTTTACAGCAGGTTGGAGCAGCCTGTATCTCAGCACAGGAATAAGGTAGGGAAGAATTCTAAGGCTCATTTTGACTGCCTCCAGAAGTTAGATCAGATGGCAAATTGGATTTGGTGCTAGGTCTTTCCCTTTAGGTTTTACCCCAACAATGTTTTCATTAGTTTGGCTCACTCTCGAAATCAAGCATTTTACAGCAGGTTGGAGCAGCCTGTATCTCAGCACAGGAATAAGGTAGGGAAGAATTCTAAGGCTCATTTTGACTGCCTCCAGAAGTTAGATCAGATGGCAAATTGGATTTGGTGCTAGGTCTTTCCCTTTAGGTTTTACCCCAACAATGTTTTCATTAGTTTCGCTCACTCTCGAAATCAAGCATTTTACAGCAGGTTGGAGCAGCCTGTATCTCAGCACAGGAATAAGGTAGGGAAGAATTCTAAGGCTCATTTTGACTGCCTCCAGAAGTTAGATCAGATGGCAAATTGGATTTGGTGCTAGGTCTTTCCCTTTAGGTTTTACCCCAACAATGTTTTCATTAGTTTCGCTCACTCTCGAAATCAAGCATTTTACAGCAGGTTGGAGCAGCCTGTATCTCAGCACAGGAATAAGGTAGGGAAGAATTCTAAGGCTCATTTTGACTGCCTCCAGAAGTTAGATCAGATGGCAAATTGGATTTGGTGCTAGGTCTTTCCCTTTAGGTTTTACCCCAACAATGTTTTCATTAGTTTCGCTCACTCTCGAAATCAAGCATTTTACAGCAGGTTGGAGCAGCCTGTATCTCAGCACAGGAATAAGGTAGGGAAGAATTCTAAGGATCATTTTGACTGCCTCCAGAAGTTAGATCAGATGGCAAATTGGATTTGGTGCTAGGTCTTTCCCTTTAGGTTTTACCCCAACAATGTTTTCATTAGTTTCACTCACTCTCGAAATCAAGCATTTTACAGCAGGTTGGAGCAGCCTGTATCTCAGCACAGGAATAAGGTAGGGAAGAATTCTAAGGCTCATTTTGACTGCCTCCAGAAGTTAGATCAGATGGCAAATTGGATTTGGTGCTAGGTCTTTCCCTTTAGGTTTTACCCCAACAATGTTTTCATTAGTTTCGCTCACTCTCGAAATCAAGCATTTTACAGCAGGTTGGAGCAGCCTGTATCTCAGCACAGGAATAAGGTAGGGAAGAATTCTAAGGATCATTTTGACTGCCTCCAGAAGTTAGATCAGATGGCAAATTGGATTTGGTGCTAGGTCTTTCCCTTTAGGTTTTACCCCAACAATGTTTTCATTAGTTTCGCTCACTCTCGAAATCAAGCATTTTACAGCAGGTTGGAGCAGCCTGTATCTCAGCACAGGAATAAGGTAGGGAAGAATTCTAAGGCTCATTTTGACTGCCTCCAGAAGTTAGATCAGATGGCAAATTGGATTTGGTGCTAGGTCTTTCCCTTTAGGTTTTACCCCAACAATGTTTTCATTAGTTTCGCTCACTCTCGAAATCAAGCATTTTACAGCAGGTTGGAGCAGCCTGTATCTCAGCACAGGAATAAGGTAGGGAAGAATTCTAAGGATCATTTTGACTGCCTCCAGAAGTTAGATCAGATGGCAAATTGGATTTGGTGCTAGGTCTTTCCCTTTAGGTTTTACCCCAACAATGTTTTCATTAGTTTCGCTCACTCTCGAAATCAAGCATTTTACAGCAGGTTGGAGCAGCCTGTATCTCAGCACAGGAATAAGGTAGGGAAGAATTCTAAGGCTCATTTTGACTGCCTCCAGAAGTTAGATCAGATGGCAAATTGGATTTGGTGCTAGGTCTTTCCCTTTAGGTTTTACCCCAACAATGTTTTCATTAGTTTCGCTCACTCTCGAAATCAAGCATTTTACAGCAGGTTGGAGCAGCCTGTATCTCAGCACAGGAATAAGGTAGGGAAGAATTCTAAGGCTCATTTTGACTGCCTCCAGAAGTTAGATCAGATGGCAAATTGGATTTGGTGCTAGGTCTTTCCCTTTAGGTTTTACCCCAACAATGTTTTCATTAGTTTCGCTCACTCTCGAAATCAAGCATTTTACAGCAGGTTGGAGCAGCCTGTATCTCAGCACAGGAATAAGGTAGGGAAGAATTCTAAGGATCATTTTGACTGCCTCCAGAAGTTAGATCAGATGGCAAATTGGATTTGGTGCTAGGTATTTCCCTTTAGGTTTTACCCCAACAATGTTTTCATTAGTTTCGCTCACTCTCGAAATCAAGCATTTTACAGCAGGTTGGAGCAGCCTGTATCTCAGCACAGGAATAAGGTAGGGAAGAATTCTAAGGATCATTTTGACTGCCTCCAGAAGTGAGATCAGATGGCAAATTGGATTTGGTGCTAGGTCTTTCCCTTTAGGTTTTACCCCAACAATGTTTTCATTAGTTTCGCTCACTCTCGAAATCAAGCATTTTACAGCAGGTTGGAGCAGCCTGTATCTCAGCACAGGAATAAGGTAGGGAAGAATTCTAAGGATCATTTTGACTGCCTCCAGAAGTTAGATCAGATGGCAAATTGGATTTGGTGCTAGGTCTTTCCCTTTAGGTTTTACCCCAACAATGTTTTCATTAGTTTCGCTCACTCTCGAAATCAAGCATTTTACAGCAGGTTGGAGCAGCCTGTATCTCAGCACAGGAATAAGGTAGGGAAGAATTCTAAGGATCATTTTGACTGCCTCCAGAAGTTAGATCAGATGGCAAATTGGATTTGGTGCTAGGTCTTTCCCTTTAGGTTTTACCCCAACAATGTTTTCATTAGTTTCGCTCACTCTCGAAATCAAGCATTTTACAGCAGGTTGGAGCAGCCTGTATCTCAGCACAGGAATAAGGTAGGGAAGAATTCTAAGGATCATTTTGACTGCCTCCAGAAGTTAGATCAGATGGCAAATTGGATTTGGTGCTAGGTCTTTCCCTTTAGGTTTTACCCCAACAATGTTTTCATTAGTTTCGCTCACTCTCGAAATCAAGCATTTTACAGCAGGTTGGAGCAGCCTGTATCTCAGCACAGGAATAAGGTAGGGAAGAATTCTAAGGATCATTTTGACTGCCTCCAGAAGTTAGATCAGATGGCAAATTGGATTTGGTGCTAGGTCTTTCCCTTTAGGTTTTACCCCAACAATGTTTTCATTAGTTTCGCTCACTCTCGAAATCAAGCATTTTACAGCAGGTTGGAGCAGCCTGTATCTCAGCACAGGAATAAGGTAGGGAAGAATTCTAAGGATCATTTTGACTGCCTCCAGAAGTTAGATCAGATGGCAAATTGGATTTGGTGCTAGGTCTTTCCCTTTAGGTTTTACCCCAACAATGTTTTCATTAGTTTCGCTCACTCTCGAAATCAAGCATTTTACAGCAGGTTGGAGCAGCCTGTATCTCAGCACAGGAATAAGGTAGGGAAGAATTCTAAGGATCATTTTGACTGCCTCCAGAAGTTAGATCAGATGGCAAATTGGATTTGGTGCTAGGTCTTTCCCTTTAGGTTTTACCCCAACAATGTTTTCATTAGTTTCGCTCACTCTTGAAATCAAGCATTTTACAGCAGGTTGGAGCAGCCTGTATCTCAGCACAGGAATAAGGTAGGGAAGAATTCTAAGGCTCATTTTGACTGCCTCCAGAAGTTAGATCAGATGGCAAATTGGATTTGGTGCTAGGTCTTTCCCTTTAGGTTTTACCCCAACAATGTTTTCATTAGTTTCGCTCACTCTCGAAATCAAGCATTTTACAGCAGGTTGGAGCAGCCTGTATCTCAGCACAGGAATAAGGTAGGGAAGAATTCTAAGGCTCATTTTGACTGCCTCCAGAAGTTAGATCAGATGGCAAATTGGATTTGGTGCTAGGTCTTTCCCTTTAGGTTTTACCCCAACAATGTTTTCATTAGTTTCGCTCACTCTCGAAATCAAGCATTTTACAGCAGGTTGGAGCAGCCTGTATCTCAGCACAGGAATAAGGTAGGGAAGAATTCTAAGGCTCATTTTGACTGCCTCCAGAAGTTAGATCAGATGGCAAATTGGATTTGGTGCTAGGTCTTTCCCTTTAGGTTTTACCCCAACAATGTTTTCATTAGTTTCGCTCACTCTCGAAATCAAGCATTTTACAGCAGGTTGGAGCAGCCTGTATCTCAGCACAGGAATAAGGTAGGGAAGAATTCTAAGGCTCATTTTGACTGCCTCCAGAAGTTAGATCAGATGGCAAATTGGATTTGGTGCTAGGTCTTTCCCTTTAGGTTTTACCCCAACAATGTTTTCATTAGTTTCGCTCACTCTCGAAATCAAGCATTTTACAGCAGGTTGGAGCAGCCTGTATCTCAGCACAGGAATAAGGTAGGGAAGAATTCTAAGGCTCATTTTGACTGCCTCCAGAAGTTAGATCAGATGGCAAATTGGATTTGGTGCTAGGTCTTTCCCTTTAGGTTTTACCCCAACAATGTTTTCATTAGTTTCGCTCACTCTCGAAATCAAGCATTTTACAGCAGGTTGGAGCAGCCTGTATCTCAGCACAGGAATAAGGTAGGGAAGAATTCTAAGGATCATTTTGACTGCCTCCAGAAGTTAGATCAGATGGCAAATTGGATTTGGTGCTAGGTCTTTCCCTTTAGGTTTTACCCCAACAATGTTTTCATTAGTTTCGCTCACTCTCGAAATCAAGCATTTTACAGCAGGTTGGAGCAGCCTGTATCTCAGCACAGGAATAAGGTAGGGAAGAATTCTAAGGCTCATTTTGACTGCCTCCAGAAGTTAGATCAGATGGCAAATTGGATTTGGTGCTAGGTCTTTCCCTTTAGGTTTTACCCCAACAATGTTTTCATTAGTTTCGCTCACTCTCGAAATCAAGCATTTTACAGCAGGTTGGAGCAGCCTGTATCTCAGCACAGGAATAAGGTAGGGAAGAATTCTAAGGATCATTTTGACTGCCTCCAGAAGTTAGATCAGATGGCAAATTGGATTTGGTGCTAGGTCTTTCCCTTTAGGTTTTACCCCAACAATGTTTTCATTAGTTTCGCTCACTCTCGAAATCAAGCATTTTACAGCAGGTTGGAGCAGCCTGTATCTCAGCACAGGAATACGGTAGGGAAGAATTCTAAGGATCATTTTGACTGCCTCCAGAAGTGAGATCAGATGACAAATTGGATTTGGTGCTAGGTCTTTCCCTTTAGGTTTTACCCCAACAATGTTTTCATTAGTTTCGCTCACTCTCGAAATCAAGCATTTTACAGCAGGTTGGAGCAGCCTGTATCTCAGCACAGGAATAAGGTAGGGAAGAATTCTAAGGATCATTTTGACTGCCTCCAGAAGTTAGATCAGATGGCAAATTGGATTTGGTGCTAGGTCTTTCCCTTTAGGTTTTACCCCAACAATGTTTTCATTAGTTTCGCTCACTCTCGAAATCAAGCATTTTACAGCAGGTTGGAGCAGCCTGTATCTCAGCACAGGAATATGGTAGGGAAGAATTCTAAGGATCATTTTGACTGCCTCCAGAAGTTAGATCAGATGGCAAATTGGATTTGGTGCTAGGTCTTTCCCTTTAGGTTTTACCCCAACAATGTTTTCATTAGTTTCGCTCGCTCTCGAAATCAAGCATTTTACAGCAGGTTGGAGCAGCCTGTATCTCAGCACAGGAATAAGGTAGGGAAGAATTCTAAGGATCATTTTGACTGCCTCCAGAAGTTAGATCAGATGGCAAATTGGATTTGGTGCTAGGTCTTTCCCTTTATGTTTTACCCCAACAATGTTTTCATTAGTTTCGCTCACTCTCGAAATCAAGCATTTTACAGCAGGTTGGAGCAGCCTGTATCTCAGCACAGGAATAAGGTAGGGAAGAATTCTAAGGCTCATTTTGACTGCCTCCAGAAGTTAGATCAGATGGCAAATTGGATTTGGTGCTAGGTCTTTCCCTTTAGGTTTTACCCCAACAATGTTTTCATTAGTTTCGCTCACTCTCGAAATCAAGCATTTTACAGCAGGTTGGAGCAGCCTGTATCTCAGCACAGGAATAAGGTAGGGAAGAATTCAAATGCTCATTTTGACTGCCTCCAGAAGTTAGATCAGATGGCAAATTGGATTTGGTGCTAGGTCTTTCCCTTTAGGTTTTACCCCAACAATGTTTTCATTAGTTTCGCTCACTCTCGAAATCAAGCATTTTACAGCAGGTTGGAGCAGCCTGTATCTCAGCACAGGAATAAGGTAGGGAAGAATTCTAAGGCTCATTTTGACTGCCTCCAGAAGTTAGATCAGATGGCAAATTGGATTTGGTGCTAGGTCTTTCCCTTTAGGTTTTACCCCAACAATGTTTTCATTAGTTTCGCTCACTCTCGAAATCAAGCATTTTACAGCAGGTTGGAGCAGCCTGTATCTCAGCACAGGAATAAGGTAGGGAAGAATTCTAAGGCTCATTTTGACTGCCTCCAGAAGTTAGATCAGATGGCAAATTGGATTTGGTGCTAGGTCTTTCCCTTTAGGTTTTACCCCAACAATGTTTTCATTAGTTTCGCTCACTCTCGAAATCAAGCATTTTACAGCAGGTTGGAGCAGCCTGTATCTCAGCACAGGAATAAGGTAGGGAAGAATTCTAAGGATCATTTTGACTGCCTCCAGAAGTTAGATCAGATGGCAAATTGGATTTGGTGCTAGGTCTTTCCCTTTAGGTTTTACCCCAACAATGTTTTCATTAGTTTCGCTCACTCTCGAAATCAAGCATTTTACAGCAGGTTGGAGCAGCCTGTATCTCAGCACAGGAATAAGGTAGGGAAGAATTCTAAGGATCATTTTGACTGCCTCCAGAAGTTAGATCAGATGGCAAATTGGATTTGGTGCTAGGTCTTTCCCTTTAGGTTTTACCCCAACAATATTTTCATTTGTTTCGCTCACTCTCGAAATCAAGCATTTTACAGCAGGTTGGAGCAGCCTGTATCTCAGCACAGGAATAAGGTAGGGAAGAATTCTAAGGCTCATTTTGACTGCCTCCAGAAGTTAGATCAGATGGCAAATTGGATTTGGTGCTAGGTCTTTCCCTTTAGGTTTTACCCCAACAATGTTTTCATTAGTTTCGCTCACTCTCGAAATCAAGCATTTTACAGCAGGTTGGAGCAGCCTGTATCTCAGCACAGGAATAAGGTAGGGAAGAATTCTAAGGATCATTTTGACTGCCTCCAGAAGTTAGATCAGATGGCAAATTGGATTTGGTGCTAGGTCTTTCCCTTTAGGTTTTACCCCAACAATGTTTTCATTAGTTTCGCTCACTCTCGAAATCAAGCATTTTACAGCAGGTTGGAGCAGCCTGTATCTCAGCACAGGAATAAGGTAGGGAAGAATTCTAAGGATCATTTTGACTGCCTCCAGAAGTTAGATCAGATGGCAAATTGGATTTGGTGCTAGGTCTTTCCCTTTAGGTTTTACCCCAACAATGTTTTCATTAGTTTCGCTCACTCTCGAAATCAAGCATTTTACAGCAGGTTGGAGCAGCCTGTATCTCAGCACAGGAATAAGGTAGGGAAGAATTCTAAGGCTCATTTTGACTGCCTCCAGAAGTTAGATCAGATGGCAAATTGGATTTGGTGCTAGGTCTTTCCCTTTAGGTTTTACCCCAACAATGTTTTCATTAGTTTCGCTCACTCTCGAAATCAAGCATTTTACAGCAGGTTGGAGCAGCCTGTATCTCAGCACAGGAATAAGGTAGGGAAGAATTCTAAGGATCATTTTGACTGCCTCCAGAAGTTAGATCAGATGGCAAATTGGATTTGGTGCTAGGTCTTTCCCTTTAGGTTTTACCCCAACAATGTTTTCATTAGTTTCGCTCACTCTCGAAATCAAGCATTTTACAGCAGGTTGGAGCAGCCTGTATCTCAGCACAGGAATAAGGTAGGGAAGAATTCTAAGGCTCATTTTGACTGCCTCCAGAAGTTAGATCAGATGGCAAATTGGATTTGGTGCTAGGTCTTTCCCTTTAGGTTTTACCCCAACAATGTTTTCATTAGTTTCGCTCACTCTCGAAATCAAGCATTTTACAGCAGGTTGGAGCAGCCTGTATCTCAGCACAGGAATAAGGTAGGGAAGAATTCTAAGGATCATTTTGACTGCCTCCAGAAGTTAGATCAGATGGCAAATTGGATTTGGTGCTAGGTCTTTCCCTTTAGGTTTTACCCCAACAATGTTTTCATTAGTTTCGCTCACTCTCGAAATCAAGCATTTTACAGCAGGTTGGAGCAGCCTGTATCTCAGCACAGGAATAAGGTAGGGAAGAATTCTAAGGATCATTTTGACTGCCTCCAGAAGTTAGATCAGATGGCAAATTGGATTTGGTGCTAGGTCTTTCCCTTTAGGTTTTACCCCAACAATGTTTTCATTAGTTTCGCTCACTCTCGAAATCAAGCATTTTACAGCAGGCTGGAGCAGCCTGTATCTCAGCACAGGAATAAGGTAGGGAAGAATT
Organism: Melanerpes formicivorus; assembly: GCF_026170545.1. NCBI lineage: Eukaryota > Metazoa > Chordata > Aves > Piciformes > Picidae > Melanerpes > Melanerpes formicivorus. The sequence continues at coordinate 17,764 of NW_027144509.1, read as the reverse complement.
CTAAGGCTCATTTTGACTGCCTCCAGAAGTTAGATCAGATGGCAAATTGGATTTGGTGCTAGGTCTTTCCCTTTAGGTTTTACCCCAACAATGTTTTCATTAGTTTCGCTCACTCTCGAAATCAAGCATTTTACAGCAGGTTGGAGCAGCCTGTATCTCAGCACAGGAATAAGGTAGGGAAGAATTCTAAGGCTCATTTTGACTGCCTCCAGAAGTTAGATCAGATGGCAAATTGGATTTGGTGCTAGGTCTTTCCCTTTAGGTTTTACCCCAACAATGTTTTCATTAGTTTCGCTCACTCTCGAAATCAAGCATTTTACAGCAGGTTGGAGCAGCCTGTATCTCAGCACAGGAATAAGGTAGGGAAGAATTCTAAGGCTCATTTTGACTGCCTCCAGAAGTTAGATCAGATGGCAAATTGGATTTGGTGCTAGGTCTTTCCCTTTAGGTTTTACCCCAACAATGTTTTCATTAGTTTCGCTCACTCTCGAAATCAAGCATTTTACAGCAGGTTGGAGCAGCCTGTATCTCAGCACAGGAATAAGGTAGGGAAGAATTCTAAGGATCATTTTGACTGCCTCCAGAAGTTAGATCAGATGGCAAATTGGATTTGGTGCTAGGTCTTTCCCTTTAGGTTTTACCCCAACAATGTTTTCATTAGTTTCGCTCACTCTCGAAATCAAGCATTTTACAGCAGGCTGGAGCAGCCTGTATCTCAGCACAGGAATAAGGTAGGGAAGAATTCTAAGGCTCATTTTGACTGCCTCCAGAAGTTAGATCAGATGACAAATTGGATTTGGTGCTAGGTCTTTCCCTTTAGGTTTTACCCCAACAATGTTTTCATTAGTTTCGCTCACTCTCGAAATCAAGCATTTTACAGCAGGTTGGAGCAGCCTGTATCTCAGCACAGGAATAAGGTAGGGAAGAATTCTAAGGATCATTTTGACTGCCTCCAGAAGTTAGATCAGATGGCAAATTGGATTTGGTGCTAGGTCTTTCCCTTTAGGTTTTACCCCAACAATGTTTTCATTAGTTTCGCTCACTCTCGAAATCAAGCATTTTACAGCAGGTTGGAGCAGCCTGTATCTCAGCACAGGAATAAGGTAGGGAAGAATTCTAAGGCTCATTTTGACTGCCTCCAGAAGTTAGATCAGATGGCAAATTGGATTTGGTGCTAGGTCTTTCCCTTTAGGTTTTACCCCAACAATGTTTTCATTAGTTTCGCTCACTCTCGAAATCAAGCATTTTACAGCAGATTGGAGCAGCCTGTATCTCAGCACAGGAATAAGGTAGGGAAGAATTCTAAGGCTCATTTTGACTGCCTCCAGAAGTTAGATCAGATGGCAAATTGGATTTGGTGCTAGGTCTTTCCCTTTAGGTTTTACCCCAACAATGTTTTCATTAGTTTCGCTCACTCTCGAAATCAAGCATTTTACAGCAGGTTGGAGCAGCCTGTATCTCAGCACAGGAATAAGGTAGGGAAGAATTCTAAGGCTCATTTTGACTGCCTCCAGAAGTTAGATCAGATGGCAAATTGGATTTGGTGCTAGGTCTTTCCCTTTAGGTTTTACCCCAACAATGTTTTCATTAGTTTCGCTCACTCTCGAAATCAAGCATTTTACAGCAGGCTGGAGCAGCCTGTATCTCAGCACAGGAATAAGGTAGGGAAGAATTCTAAGGCTCATTTTGACTGCCTCCAGAAGTTAGATCAGATGACAAATTGGATTTGGTGCTAGGTCTTTCCCTTTAGGTTTTACCCCAACAATGTTTTCATTAGTTTCGCTCACTCTCGAAATCAAGCATTTTACAGCAGGTTGGAGCAGCCTGTATCTCAGCACAGGAATAAGGTAGGGAAGAATTCTAAGGATCATTTTGACTGCCTCCAGAAGTTAGATCAGATGGCAAATTGGATTTGGTGCTAGGTCTTTCCCTTTAGGTTTTACCCCAACAATGTTTTCATTAGTTTCGCTCACTCTCGAAATCAAGCATTTTACAGCAGGTTGGAGCAGCCTGTATCTCAGCACAGGAATAAGGTAGGGAAGAATTCTAAGGCTCATTTTGACTGCCTCCAGAAGTTAGATCAGATGGCAAATTGGATTTGGTGCTAGGTCTTTCCCTTTAGGTTTTACCCCAACAATGTTTTCATTAGTTTCGCTCACTCTCGAAATCAAGCATTTTACAGCAGATTGGAGCAGCCTGTATCTCAGCACAGGAATAAGGTAGGGAAGAATTCTAAGGCTCATTTTGACTGCCTCCAGAAGTTAGATCAGATGGCAAATTGGATTTGGTGCTAGGTCTTTCCCTTTAGGTTTTACCCCAACAATGTTTTCATTAGTTTCGCTCACTCTCGAAATCAAGCATTTTACAGCAGGTTGGAGCAGCCTGTATCTCAGCACAGGAATAAGGTAGGGAAGAATTCTAAGGCTCATTTTGACTGCCTCCAGAAGTTAGATCAGATGGCAAATTGGATTTGGTGCTAGGTCTTTCCCTTTAGGTTTTACCCCAACAATGTTTTCATTAGTTTCGCTCACTCTCGAAATCAAGCATTTTACAGCAGGTTGGAGCAGCCTGTATCTCAGCACAGGAATAAGGTAGGGAAGAATTCTAAGGCTCATTTTGACTGCCTCCAGAAGTTAGATCAGATGGCAAATTGGATTTGGTGCTAGGTCTTTCCCTTTAGGTTTTACCCCAACAATGTTTTCATTAGTTTCGCTCACGCTCGAAATCAAGCATTTTACAGCAGGTTGGAGCAGCCTGTATCTCAGCACAGGAATAAGGTAGGGAAGAATTCTAAGGCTCATTTTGACTGCCTCCAGAAGTTAGATCAGATGGCAAATTGGATTTGGTGCTAGGTCTTTCCCTTTAGGTTTTACCCCAACAATGTTTTCATTAGTTTCGCTCACTCTCGAAATCAAGCATTTTACAGCAGGTTGGAGCAGCCTGTATCTCAGCACAGGAATAAGGTAGGGAAGAATTCTAAGGCTCATTTTGACTGCCTCCAGAAGTTAGATCAGATGGCAAATTGGATTTGGTGCTAGGTCTTTCCCTTTAGGTTTTACCCCAACAATGTTTTCATTAGTTTCGCTCACTCTCGAAATCAAGCATTTTACAGCAGGTTGGAGCAGCCTGTATCTCAGCACAGGAATAAGGTAGGGAAGAATTCTAAGGCTCATTTTGACTGCCTCCAGAAGTTAGATCAGATGGCAAATTGGATTTGGTGCTAGGTCTTTCCCTTTAGGTTTTACCCCAACAATGTTTTCATTAGTTTCGCTCACTCTCGAAATCAAGCATTTTACAGCAGGTTGGAGCAGCCTGTATCTCAGCACAGGAATAAGGTAGGGAAGAATTCTAAGGATCATTTTGACTGCCTCCAGAAGTTAGATCAGATGGCAAATTGGATTTGGTGCTAGGTCTTTCCCTTTAGGTTTTACCCCAACAATGTTTTCATTAGTTTCGCTCACTCTCGAAATCAAGCATTTTACAGCAGGTTGGAGCAGCCTGTATCTCAGCACAGGAATAAGGTAGGGAAGAATTCTAAGGCTCATTTTGACTGCCTCCAGAAGTTAGATCAGATGGCAAATTGGATTTGGTGCTAGGTCTTTCCCTTTAGGTTTTACCCCAACAATGTTTTCATTAGTTTCACTCACTCTCGAAATCAAGCATTTTACAGCAGGTTGGAGCAGCCTGTATCTCAGCACAGGAATAAGGTAGGGAAGAATCTAAGGCTCATTTTGACTGCCTCCAGAAGTTAGATCAGATGGCAAATTGGATTTGGTGCTAGGTCTTTCCCTTTAGGTTTTACCCCAACAATGTTTTCATTAGTTTCGCTCACTCTCGAAATCAAGCATTTTACAGCAGGTTGGAGCAGCCTGTATCTCAGCACAGGAATAAGGTAGGGAAGAATTCTAAGGATCATTTTGACTGCCTCCAGAAGTTAGATCAGATGGCAAATTGGATTTGGTGCTAGGTCTTTCCCTTTAGGTTTTACCCCAACAATGTTTTCATTAGTTTCGCTCACTCTCGAAATCAAGCATTTTACAGCAGGTTGGAGCAGCCTGTATCTCAGCACAGGAATAAGGTAGGGAAGAATTCTAAGGCTCATTTTGACTGCCTCCAGAAGTTAGATCAGATGGCAAATTGGATTTGGTGCTAGGTCTTTCCCTTTAGGTTTTACCCCAACAATGTTTTCATTAGTTTCGCTCACTCTCGAAATCAAGCATTTTACAGCAGGTTGGAGCAGCCTGTATCTCAGCACAGGAATAAGGTAGGGAAGAATTCTAAGGCTCATTTTGACTGCCTCCAGAAGTTAGATCAGATGGCAAATTGGATTTGGTGCTAGGTCTTTCCCTTTAGGTTTTACCCCAACAATGTTTTCATTAGTTTCGCTCACTCTCGAAATCAAGCATTTTACAGCAGGTTGGAGCAGCCTGTATCTCAGCACAGGAATAAGGTAGGGAAGAATTCTAAGGCTCATTTTGACTGCCTCCAGAAGTTAGATCAGATGGCAAATTGGATTTGGTGCTAGGTCTTTCCCTTTAGGTTTTACCCCAACAATGTTTTCATTAGTTTCGCTCACTCCTCGAAATCAAGCATTTTACAGCAGGTTGGAGCAGCCTGTATCTCAGCACAGGAATAAGGTAGGGAAGAATTCTAAGGCTCATTTTGACTGCCTCCAGAAGTTAGATCAGATGGCAAATTGGATTTGGTGCTAGGTCTTTCCCTTTAGGTTTTACCCCAACAATGTTTTCATTAGTTTCGCTCACTCTCGAAATCAAGCATTTTACAGCAGGTTGGAGCAGCCTGTATCTCAGCACAGGAATAAGGTAGGGAAGAATTCTAAGGATCATTTTGACTGCCTCCAGAAGTTAGATCAGATGGCAAATTGGATTTTGGTGCTAGGTATTTCCCTTTAGGTTTTACCCCAACAATGTTTTCATTAGTTTCGCTCACTCTCGAAATCAAGCATTTTACAGCAGGTTGGAGCAGCCTGTATCTCAGCACAGGAATAAGGTAGGGAAGAATTCTAAGGATCATTTTGACTGCCTCCAGAAGTGAGATCAGATGGCAAATTGGATTTGGTGCTAGGTCTTTCCCTTTAGGTTTTACCCCAACAATGTTTTCATTAGTTTCGCTCACTCTCGAAATCAAGCATTTTACAGCAGGTTGGAGCAGCCTGTATCTCAGCACAGGAATAAGGTAGGGGAAGAATTCTAAGGATCATTTTGACTGCCTCCAGAAGTTAGATCAGATGGCAAATTGGATTTGGTGCTAGGTCTTTCCCTTTAGGTTTTACCCCAACAATGTTTTCATTAGTTTCGCTCACTCTCGAAATCAAGCATTTTACAGCAGGTTGGAGCAGCCTGTATCTCAGCACAGGAATAAGGTAGGGGAAGAATTCTAAGGATCATTTTGACTGCCTCCAGAAGTTAGATCAGATGGCAAATTGGATTTGGTGCTAGGTCTTTCCCTTTAGGTTTTACCCCAACAATGTTTTCATTAGTTTCGCTCACTCTCGAAATCAAGCATTTTACAGCAGGTTGGAGCAGCCTGTATCTCAGCACAGGAATAAGGTAGGGGAAGAATTCTAAGGATCATTTTGACTGCCTCCAGAAGTTAGATCAGATGGCAAAATTGGATTTGGTGCTAGGTCTTTCCCTTTAGGTTTTACCCCAACAATGTTTTCATTAGTTTCGCTCACTCTCGAAATCAAGCATTTTACAGCAGGTTGGAGCAGCCTGTATCTCAGCACAGGAATAAGGTAGGGAAGAATTCTAAGGCTCATTTTGACTGCCTCCAGAAGTTAGATCAGATGGCAAATTGGATTTGGTGCTAGGTCTTTCCCTTTAGGTTTTACCCCAACAATGTTTTCATTAGTTTCGCTCACTCTCGAAATCAAGCATTTTACAGCAGGTTGGAGCAGCCTGTATCTCAGCACAGGAATAAGGTAGGGAAGAATTCTAAGGATCATTTTTGACTGCCTCCAGAAGTTAGATCAGATGGCAAATTGGATTTGGGTGCTAGGTCTTTCCCTTTAGGTTTTACCCCAACAATGTTTTCATTAGTTTTCGCTCACTCTCGAAATCAAGCATTTTACAGCAGGTTGGAGCAGCCTGTATCTCAGCACAGGAATAAGGTAGGGAAGAATTCTAAGGATCATTTTGACTGCCTCCAGAAGTTAGATCAGATGGCAAATTGGATTTGGTGCTAGGTCTTTCCCTTTAGGTTTTACCCCAACAATGTTTTCATTAGTTTCGCTCACTCTTGAAATCAAGCATTTTACAGCAGGTTGGAGCAGCCTGTATCTCAGCACAGGAATAAGGTAGGGAAGAATTCTAAGGATCATTTTGACTGCCTCCAGAAGTTAGATCAGATGGCAAATTGGATTTGGTGCTAGGTCTTTCCCTTTAGGTTTTACCCCAACAATGTTTTCATTAGTTTGGCTCACTCTCGAAATCAAGCATTTTACAGCAGGTGGAGCCAGCCTGTATCTCAGCACAGGAATAAGGTAGGGAAGAATTCTAAGGATCATTTTGACTGCCTCCAGAAGTTAGATCAGATGGCAAATTGGATTTGGTGCTAGGTCTTTCCCTTTAGGTTTTACCCCAACAATGTTTTCATTAGTTTTCGCTCACTCTCGAAATCAAGCATTTTACAGCAGGTTGGAGCAGCCTGTATCTCAGCACAGGAATAAGGTAGGGAAGAATTCTAAGGCTCATTTTGACTGCCTCCAGAAGTTAGATCAGATGGCAAATTGGATTTGGTGCTAGGTCTTTCCCTTTAGGTTTTTACCCCAACAATGTTTTCATTAGTTTCGCTCACTCTCGAAATCAAGCATTTTACAGCAGGTTGGAGCAGCCTGTATCTCAGCACAGGAATAAGGTAGGGAAGAATTCTAAGGATCATTTTGACTGCCTCCAGAAGTTAGATCAGATGGCAAATTGGATTTGGTGCTAGGTCTTTCCCTTTAGGTTTTACCCCAACAATGTTTTCATTAGTTTCGCTCACTCTCGAAATCAAGCATTTTACAGCAGGTTGGAGCAGCCTGTATCTCAGCACAGGAATAAGGTAGGGAAGAATTCTAAGGCTCATTTTGACTGCCTCCAGAAGTTAGATCAGATGGCAAATTGGATTTGGTGCTAGGTCTTTCCCTTTAGGTTTTACCCCAACAATGTTTTCATTAGTTTCGCTCACTCTCGAAATCAAGCATTTTACAGCAGGTTGGAGCAGCCTGTATCTCAGCACAGGAATAAGGTAGGGAAGAATTCTAAGGCTCATTTTGACTGCCTCCAGAAGTTAGATCAGATGGCAAATTGGATTTGGTGCTAGGTCTTTCCCTTTAGGTTTTACCCCAACAATGTTTTCATTAGTTTCGCTCACTCTCGAAATCAAGCATTTTACAGCAGGTTGGAGCAGCCTGTATCTCAGCACAGGAATAAGGTAGGGAAGAATTCTAAGGATCATTTTGACTGCCTCCAGAAGTTAGATCAGATGGCAAATTGGATTTGGTGCTAGGTCTTTCCCTTTAGGTTTTACCCCAACAATGTTTTCATTAGTTTCGCTCACTCTCGAAATCAAGCATTTTACAGCAGGTTGGAGCAGCCTGTATCTCAGCACAGGAATAAGGTAGGGAAGAATTCTAAGGATCATTTTGACTGCCTCCAGAAGTTAGATCAGATGGCAAATTGGATTTGGTGCTAGGTCTTTCCCTTTAGGTTTTACCCCAACAATGTTTTCATTAGTTTCGCTCACTCTCGAAATCAAGCATTTTACAGCAGGTTGGAGCAGCCTGTATCTCAGCACAGGAATAAGGTAGGGAAGAATTCTAAGGATCATTTTGACTGCCTCCAGAAGTTAGATCAGATGGCAAATTGGATTTGGTGCTAGGTCTTTCCCTTTAGGTTTTACCCCAACAATGTTTTCATTAGTTTCGCTCACTCTCGAAATCAAGCATTTTACAGCAGGTTGGAGCAGCCTGTATCTCAGCACAGGAATAAGGTAGGGAAGAATTCTAAGGATCATTTTGACTGCCTCCAGAAGTTAGATCAGATGGCAAATTGGATTTGGTGCTAGGTCTTTCCCTTTAGGTTTTACCCCAACAATGTTTTCATTAGTTTCGCTCACTCTCGAAATCAAGCATTTTACAGCAGGTTGGAGCAGCCTGTATCTCAGCATAGGAATAAGGTAGGGAAGAATTCTAAGGATCATTTTGACTGCCTCCAGAAGTGAGATCAGATGGCAAATTGGATTTGGTGCTAGGTCTTTCCCTTTAGGTTTTACCCCAACAATGTTTTCATTAGTTTCGCTCACTCTCGAAATCAAGCATTTTACAGCAGGTTGGAGCAGCCTGTATCTCAGCACAGGAATAAGGTAGGGAAGAATTCTAAGGATCATTTTGACTGCCTCCAGAAGTTAGATCAGATGGCAAATTGGATTTGGTGCTAGGTCTTTCCCTTTAGGTTTTACCCCAACAATGTTTTCATTAGTTTCGCTCACTCTCGAAATCAAGCATTTTACAGCAGGTTTGGAGCAGCCTGTATCTCAGCACAGGAATAAGGTAGGGAAGAATTCTAAGGATCATTTTGACTGCCTCCAGAAGTGAGATCAGATGGCAAATTGGATTTGGTGCTAGGTCTTTCCCTTTAGGTTTTACCCCAACAATGTTTTCATTAGTTTTCGCTCACTCTCGAAATCAAGCATTTTACAGCAGGTTGGAGCAGCCTGTATCTCAGCACAGGAATAAGGTAGGGAAGAATTCTAAGGCTCATTTTGACTGCCTCCAGAAGTTAGATCAGATGGCAAATTGGATTTGGTGCTAGGTCTTTCCCTTTAGGTTTTACCCCAACAATGTTTTCATTAGTTTCGCTCACTCTCGAAATCAAGCATTTTACAGCAGGTTGGAGCAGCCTGTATCTCAGCACAGGAATAAGGTAGGGAAGAATTCTAAGGCTCATTTTGACTGCCTCCAGAAGTTAGATCAGATGGCAAATTGGATTTGGTGCTAGGTCTTTCCCTTTAGGTTTTACCCCAACAATGTTTTCATTAGTTTCGCTCACTCTCGAAATCAAGCATTTTACAGCAGGTTGGAGCAGCCTGTATCTCAGCACAGGAATAAGGTAGGGAAGAATTCTAAGGATCATTTTGACTGCCTCCAGAAGTTAGATCAGATGGCAAATTGGATTTGGTGCTAGGTCTTTCCCTTTAGGTTTTACCCCAACAATGTTTTCATTAGTTTCGCTCACTCTCGAAATCAAGCATTTTACAGCAGGTTGGAGCAGCCTGTATCTCAGCACAGGAATAAGGTAGGGAAGAATTCTAAGGCTCATTTTGACTGCCTCCAGAAGTTAGATCAGATGGCAAATTGGATTTGGTGCTAGGTCTTTCCCTTTAGGTTTTACCCCAACAATGTTTTCATTAGTTTCGCTCACTCTCGAAATCAAGCATTTTTGCAGCAGGTTGGAGCAGCCTGTATCTCAGCACAGGAATAAGGTAGGGAAGAATTCTAAGGATCATTTTGACTGCCTCCAGAAGTTAGATCAGATGGCAAATTGGATTTGGTGCTAGGTCTTTCCCTTTAGGTTTTACCCCAACAATGTTTTCATTAGTTTCGCTCACTCTCGAAATCAAGCATTTTTACAGCAGGTTGGAGCAGCCTGTATCTCAGCACAGGAATAAGGTAGGGAAGAATTCTAAGGATCATTTTGACTGCCTCCAGAAGTTAGATCAGATGGCAAATTGGATTTTGGTGCTAGGTCTTTCCCTTTAGGTTTTACCCCAACAATGTTTTCATTAGTTTCGCTCACTCTCGAAATCAAGCATTTTACAGCAGGTTGGAGCAGCCTGTATCTCAGCACAGGAATAAGGTAGGGAAGAATTCTAAGGATCATTTTGACTGCCTCCAGAAGTTAGATCAGATGGCAAATTGGATTTGGTGCTAGGTCTTTCCCTTTAGGTTTTACCCCAACAATGTTTTCATTAGTTTCGCTCACTCTCGAAATCAAGCATTTTACAGCAGGTTGGAGCAGCCTGTATCTCAGCACAGGGAATACGGTAGGGAAGAATTCTAAGGATCATTTTGACTGCCTCCAGAAGTGAGATCAGATGGCAAATTGGATTTGGTGCTAGGTCTTTCCCTTTAGGTTTTACCCCAACAATGTTTTCATTAGTTTCGCTCACTCTCGAAATCAAGCATTTTACAGCAGGTTGGAGCAGCCTGTATCTCAGCACAGGAATAAGGTAGGGAAGAATTCTAAGGATCATTTTGACTGCCTCCAGAAGTTAGATCAGATGGCAAAATTGGATTTGGTGCTAGGTCTTTCCCTTTAGGTTTTACCCCAACAATGTTTTCATTAGTTTCGCTCACTCTCGAAATCAAGCATTTTACAGCAGGTTGGAGCAGCCTGTATCTCAGCACAGGAATAAGGTAGGGAAGAATTCTAAGGATCATTTTGACTGCCTCCAGAAGTGAGATCAGATGGCAAATTGGATTTGGTGCTAGGTCTTTCCCTTTAGGTTTTACCCCAACAATGTTTTTCATTAGTTTCGCTCACTCTCGAAATCAAGCATTTTACAGCAGGTTGGAGCAGCCTGTATCTCAGCACAGGAATAAGGTAGGGAAGAATTCTAAGGATCATTTTGACTGCCTCCAGAAGTTGGATCAGATGGCAAATTGGATTTGGTGCTAGGTCTTTCCCTTTAGGTTTTACCCCAACAATGTTTTCATTAGTTTCGCTCACTCTCGAAATCAAGCATTTTACAGCAGGTTGGAGCAGCCTGTATCTCAGCACAGGAATAAGGTAGGGAAGAATTCTAAGGCTCATTTTGACTGCCTCCAGAAGTTAGATCAGATGGCAAATTGGATTTGGTGCTAGGTCTTTCCCTTTAGGTTTTACCCCAACAATGTTTTCATTAGTTTCGCTCACTCTCGAAATCAAGCATTTTACAGCAGGTTGGAGCAGCCTGTATCTCAGCACAGGAATAAGGTAGGGAAGAATTCTAAGGATCATTTTGACTGCCTCCAGAAGTTAGATCAGATGGCAAATTGGATTTGGTGCTAGGTCTTTCCCTTTAGGTTTTACCCCAACAATGTTTTCATTAGTTTCGCTCACTCTCGAAATCAAGCATTTTACAGCAGGTTGGAGCAGCCTGTATCTCAGCACAGGAATAAGGTAGGGAAGAATTCTAAGGCTCATTTTGACTGCCTCCAGAAGTTAGATCAGATGGCAAATTGGATTTGGTGCTAGGTCTTTCCCTTTAGGTTTTACCCCAACAATGTTTTCATTAGTTTCGCTCACTCTCGAAATCAAGCATTTTACAGCAGGTTGGAGCAGCCTGTATCTCAGCACAGGAATAAGGGTAGGGAAGAATTCTAAGGATCATTTTTGACTGCCTCCAGAAGTTAGATCAGATGGCAAATTGGATTTGGTGCTAGGGTCTTTCCCTTTAGGTTTTACCCCAACAATGTTTTCATTAGTTTCGCTCACTCTCGAAATCAAGCATTTTACAGCAGGTTGGAGCAGCCTGTATCTCAGCACAGGAATAAGGTAGGGAAGAATTCTAAGGCTCATTTTGACTGCCTCCAGAGGTTAGATCAGATGGCAAATTGGATTTGGTGCTAGGTCTTTCCCTTTAGGTTTTACCCCAACAATGTTTTTCATTAGTTTCGCTCACTCTCGAAATCAAGCATTTTACAGCAGGTTGGAGCAGCCTGTATCTCAGCACAGGAATAAGGTAGGGAAGAATTCTAAGGCTCATTTTGACTGCCTCCAGAAGTTAGATCAGATGGCAAATTGGATTTGGTGCTAGGTCTTTCCCTTTAGGTTTTACCCCAACAATGTTTTCATTAGTTTCGCTCACTCTCGAAATCAAGCATTTTACAGCAGGTTGGAGCAGCCTGTATCTCAGCACAGGAATAAGGTAGGGAAGAATTCTAAGGATCATTTTGACTGCCTCCAGAAGTTAGATCAGATGGCAAATTGGATTTGGTGCTAGGTCTTTCCCTTTAGGTTTTACCCCAACAATGTTTTCATTAGTTTCGCTCACTCTCGAAATCAAGCATTTTACAGCAGGTTGGAGCAGCCTGTATCTCAGCACAGGAATAAGGTAGGGAAGAATTCTAAGGCTCATTTTGACTGCCTCCAGAAGTTAGATCAGATGGCAAATTGGATTTGGTGCTAGGTCTTTCCCTTTAGGTTTTACCCCAACAATGTTTTCATTAGTTTCGCTCACTCTCGAAATCAAGCATTTTACAGCAGGTTGGAGCAGCCTGTATCTCAGCACAGGAATAAGGTAGGGAAGAATTCTAAGGATCATTTTGACTGCCTCCAGAAGTTAGATCAGATGGCAAATTGGATTTGGTGCTAGGTCTTTCCCTTTAGGTTTTACCCCAACAATGTTTTTCATTAGTTTCGCTCACTCTCGAAATCAAGCATTTTACAGCAGGTTGGAGCAGCCTGTATCTCAGCACAGGAATAAGGTAGGGAAGAATTCTAAGGCTCATTTTGACTGCCTCCAGAAGTTAGATCAGATGGCAAATTGGATTTGGTGCTAGGTCTTTCCCTTTAGGTTTTACCCCAACAATGTTTTCATTAGTTTCGCTCACTCTCGAAATCAAGCATTTTACAGCAGGTTGGAGCAGCCTGTATCTCAGCACAGGAATAAGGTAGGGAAGAATTCTAAGGATCATTTTGACTGCCTCCAGAAGTTAGATCAGATGGCAAATTGGATTTGGTGCTAGGTCTTTCCCTTTAGGTTTTACCCCAACAATGTTTTCATTAGTTTCGCTCACTCTCGAAATCAAGCATTTTACAGCAGGTTGGAGCAGCCTGTATCTCAGCACAGGAATAAGGTAGGGAAGAATTCTAAGGCTCATTTTGACTGCCTCCAGAAGTTAGATCAGATGGCAAATTGGATTTGGTGCTAGGTCTTTCCCTTTAGGTTTTACCCCAACAATGTTTTCATTAGTTTCGCTCACTCTCGAAATCAAGCATTTTACAGCAGGTTGGAGCAGCCTGTATCTCAGCACAGGAATAAGGTAGGGAAGAATTCTAAGGCTCATTTTGACTGCCTCCAGAAGTTAGATCAGATGGCAAATTGGATTTGGTGCTAGGTCTTTCCCTTTAGGTTTTACCCCAACAATGTTTTCATTAGTTTCGCTCACTCTCGAAATCAAGCATTTTACAGCAGGTTGGAGCAGCCTGTATCTCAGCACAGGAATAAGGTAGGGAAGAATTCTAAGGCTCATTTTGACTGCCTCCAGAAGTTAGATCAGATGGCAAATTGGATTTGGTGCTAGGTCTTTCCCTTTAGGTTTTACCCCAACAATGTTTTTCATTAGTTTCGCTCACTCTCGAAATCAAGCATTTTACAGCAGGTTGGAGCAGCCTGTATCTCAGCACAGGAATAAGGTAGGGAAGAATTCTAAGGATCATTTTGACTGCCTCCAGAAGTTAGATCAGATGGCAAATTGGATTTGGTGCTAGGTCTTTCCCTTTAGGTTTTACCCCAACAATGTTTTCATTAGTTTCGCTCACTCTCGAAATCAAGCATTTTACAGCAGGCTGGAGCAGCCTGTATCTCAGCACAGGAATAAGGTAGGGAAGAATTCTAAGGCTCATTTTGACTGCCTCCAGAAGTTAGATCAGATGGCAAATTGGATTTGGTGCTAGGTCTTTCCCTTTAGGTTTTACCCCAACAATGTTTTCATTAGTTTCGCTCACTCTCGAAATCAAGCATTTTACAGCAGGTTGGAGCAGCCTGTATCTCAGCACAGGAATAAGGTAGGGAAGAATTCTAAGGCTCATTTTGACTGCCTCCAGAAGTTAGATCAGATGGCAAATTGGATTTGGTGCTAGGTCTTTCCCTTTAGGTTTTACCCCAACAATGTTTTCATTAGTTTCGCTCACTCTCGAAATCAAGCATTTTACAGCAGGTTGGAGCAGCCTGTATCTCAGCACAGGAATAAGGTAGGGAAGAATTCTAAGGCTCATTTTGACTGCCTCCAGAAGTTAGATCAGATGGCAAATTGGATTTGGTGCTAGGTCTTTCCCTTTAGGTTTTACCCCAACAATGTTTTCATTAGTTTCGCTCACTCTCGAAATCAAGCATTTTACAGCAGGTTGGAGCAGCCTGTATCTCAGCACAGGAATAAGGTAGGGAAGAATTCTAAGGATCATTTTGACTGCCTCCAGAAGTTAGATCAGATGGCAAATTGGATTTGGTGCTAGGTCTTTCCCTTTAGGTTTTACCCCAACAATGTTTTCATTAGTTTCGCTCACTCTCGAAATCAAGCATTTTACAGCAGGTTGGAGCAGCCTGTATCTCAGCACAGGAATAAGGTAGGGAAGAATTCTAAGGCTCATTTTGACTGCCTCCAGAAGTTAGATCAGATGGCAAATTGGATTTGGTGCTAGGTCTTTCCCTTTAGGTTTTACCCCAACAATGTTTTCATTAGTTTCGCTCACTCTCGAAATCAAGCATTTTACAGCAGGTTGGAGCAGCCTGTATCTCAGCACAGGAATAAGGTAGGGAAGAATTCTAAGGATCATTTTGACTGCCTCCAGAAGTTAGATCAGATGGCAAATTGGATTTGGTGCTAGGTCTTTCCCTTTAGGTTTTACCCCAACAATGTTTTCATTAGTTTCGCTCACTCTCGAAATCAAGCATTTTACAGCAGGCTGGAGCAGCCTGTATCTCAGCACAGGAATAAGGTAGGGAAGAATTCTAAGGCTCATTTTGACTGCCTCCAGAAGTTAGATCAGATGGCAAATTGGATTTGGTGCTAGGTCTTTCCCTTTAGGTTTTACCCCAACAATGTTTTCATTAGTTTCGCTCACTCTCGAAATCAAGCATTTTACAGCAGGTTGGAGCAGCCTGTATCTCAGCACAGGAATAAGGTAGGGAAGAATTCTAAGGCTCATTTTGACTGCCTCCAGAAGTTAGATCAGATGGCAAATTGGATTTGGTGCTAGGTCTTTCCCTTTAGGTTTTACCCCAACAATGTTTTCATTAGTTTCGCTCACTCTCGAAATCAAGCATTTTACAGCAGGTTGGAGCAGCCTGTATCTCAGCACAGGAATAAGGTAGGGAAGAATTCTAAGGCTCATTTTGACTGCCTCCAGAAGTTAGATCAGATGGCAAATTGGATTTGGTGCTAGGTCTTTCCCTTTAGGTTTTACCCCAACAATGTTTTCATTAGTTTCGCTCACTCTCGAAATCAAGCATTTTACAGCAGGTTGGAGCAGCCTGTATCTCAGCACAGGAATAAGGTAGGGAAGAATTCTAAGGCTCATTTTGACTGCCTCCAGAAGTTAGATCAGATGGCAAATTGGATTTGGTGCTAGGTCTTTCCCTTTAGGTTTTACCCCAACAATGTTTTCATTAGTTTCGCTCACTCTCGAAATCAAGCATTTTACAGCAGGTTGGAGCAGCCTGTATCTCAGCACAGGAATAAGGTAGGGAAGAATTCTAAGGATCATTTTGACTGCCTCCAGAAGTTAGATCAGATGGCAAATTGGATTTGGTGCTAGGTCTTTCCCTTTAGGTTTTACCCCAACAATGTTTTCATTAGTTTCGCTCACTCTCGAAATCAAGCATTTTACAGCAGGCTGGAGCAGCCTGTATCTCAGCACAGGAATAAGGTAGGGAAGAATTCTAAGGCTCATTTTGACTGCCTCCAGAAGTTAGATCAGATGGCAAATTGGATTTGGTGCTAGGGTCTTTCCCTTTAGGTTTTACCCCAACAATGTTTTCATTAGTTTGGCTCACTCTCGAAATCAAGCATTTTACAGCAGGTTGGAGCAGCCTGTATCTCAGCACAGGAATAAGGTAGGGAAGAATTCTAAGGCTCATTTTGACTGCCTCCAGAAGTTAGATCAGATGGCAAATTGGATTTGGTGCTAGGTCTTTCCCTTTAGGTTTTACCCCAACAATGTTTTCATTAGTTTCGCTCACTCTCGAAATCAAGCATTTTACAGCAGGTTGGAGCAGCCTGTATCTCAGCACAGGAATAAGGTAGGGAAGAATTCTAAGGCTCATTTTGACTGCCTCCAGAAGTTAGATCAGATGGCAAATTGGATTTGGTGCTAGGTCTTTCCCTTTAGGTTTTACCCCAACAATGTTTTCATTAGTTTCGCTCACTCTCGAAATCAAGCATTTTACAGCAGGTTGGAGCAGCCTGTATCTCAGCACAGGAATAAGGTAGGGAAGAATTCTAAGGCTCATTTTGACTGCCTCCAGAAGTTAGATCAGATGGCAAATTGGATTTGGTGCTAGGTCTTTCCCTTTAGGTTTTACCCCAACAATGTTTTCATTAGTTTCGCTCACTCTCGAAATCAAGCATTTTACAGCAGGTTGGAGCAGCCTGTATCTCAGCACAGGAATAAGGTAGGGAAGAATTCTAAGGATCATTTTGACTGCCTCCAGAAGTTAGATCAGATGGCAAATTGGATTTGGTGCTAGGTCTTTCCCTTTAGGTTTTACCCCAACAATGTTTTCATTAGTTTCGCTCACTCTCGAAATCAAGCATTTTACAGCAGGTTGGAGCAGCCTGTATCTCAGCACAGGAATAAGGTAGGGAAGAATTCTAAGGCTCATTTTGACTGCCTCCAGAAGTTAGATCAGATGGCAAATTGGATTTGGTGCTAGGTCTTTCCCTTTAGGTTTTACCCCAACAATGTTTTCATTAGTTTCGCTCACTCTCGAAATCAAGCATTTTACAGCAGGTTGGAGCAGCCTGTATCTCAGCACAGGAATAAGGTAGGGAAGAATTCTAAGGATCATTTTGACTGCCTCCAGAAGTTAGATCAGATGGCAAATTGGATTTGGTGCTAGGTCTTTCCCTTTAGGTTTTACCCCAACAATGTTTTCATTAGTTTCGCTCACTCTCGAAATCAAGCATTTTACAGCAGGCTGGAGCAGCCTGTATCTCAGCACAGGAATAAGGTAGGGAAGAATTCTAAGGCTCATTTTGACTGCCTCCAGAAGTTAGATCAGATGGCAAATTGGATTTGGTGCTAGGTCTTTCCCTTTAGGTTTTACCCCAACAATGTTTTCATTAGTTTCGCTCACTCTCGAAATCAAGCATTTTACAGCAGGTTGGAGCAGCCTGTATCTCAGCACAGGAATAAGGTAGGGAAGAATTCTAAGGCTCATTTTGACTGCCTCCAGAAGTTAGATCAGATGGCAAATTGGATTTGGTGCTAGGTCTTTCCCTTTAGGTTTTACCCCAACAATGTTTTCATTAGTTTCGCTCACTCTCGAAATCAAGCATTTTACAGCAGGTTGGAGCAGCCTGTATCTCAGCACAGGAATAAGGTAGGGAAGAATTCTAAGGCTCATTTTGACTGCCTCCAGAAGTTAGATCAGATGGCAAATTGGATTTGGTGCTAGGTCTTTCCCTTTAGGTTTTACCCCAACAATGTTTTCATTAGTTTCGCTCACTCTCGAAATCAAGCATTTTACAGCAGGTTGGAGCAGCCTGTATCTCAGCACAGGAATAAGGTAGGGAAGAATTCTAAGGCTCATTTTGACTGCCTCCAGAAGTTAGATCAGATGGCAAATTGGATTTGGTGCTAGGTCTTTCCCTTTAGGTTTTACCCCAACAATGTTTTCATTAGTTTCGCTCACTCTCGAAATCAAGCATTTTACAGCAGGTTGGAGCAGCCTGTATCTCAGCACAGGAATAAGGTAGGGAAGAATTCTAAGGATCATTTTGACTGCCTCCAGAAGTTAGATCAGATGGCAAATTGGATTTGGTGCTAGGTCTTTC
>NW_027144508.1:0-36423 GCF_026170545.1 Melanerpes formicivorus | reverse complement strand
GAGTAAGCCTTTTAAAAGTGTACGTTTTTCCAGGGAAGGTTTTGCTGGTACAAAACAGTGTTTTGATCTGACTTCCCCGTGAAACTTAGTGCCCCATTAAGAAATGCTTTGTGAAACAAAAGAGATGGCCCGGTGTGAGAGGCTTTTTAACCTTTTAGAAGTTCACGGTGCCCGCCCCTCTGTACAGGTACTTGACTGGGCCTGTGAAAATTGGCATAATTTCCAGAGTGTGGCTGATAGAATTGTGGCCCTGCAGAAAGATGCACGAGCAAAAGCCGGGAAAGGCAAAGGTTTTATTTGTGCGGTTTTAGGTGCCTGTTTAGCCGCCTCAGTGAAGGAGAAAGAGGAATGGCATGAACAGGAGAATATAACTATTTCCTCTTTGCAGGACTTAGTTTCGTCACTACAAAGCCATGTTGCCACTTTGAAAGACGTAGTGGCAGATCTTAAAATTCAATTGGAAAAGGAGAGGAGGCAAAATTCGTATTTGGACTCAAAAGAGGGTGTGAGTTACTTGGAGTCTGCCCCTATGTGCCCTCAGGCAGAATTGACAGCGGCTAAGGAAGCTGCTGCGCATATCAGACCTCTCATTAAAACTGAAGTTTTATATGAGGATGGGGAGGTTACCCCCACTATCACAACCAAAGAAACGCCTTTCTCCTACACTGAATTGGCCAAAATTCGTAAAGAATTTGCACGCTCTGCTGGGGAATCTGAGGTGGAATATGTCTGGCGAGTTTCAAAAACTGGAGGTGATCAGATTCTGTTAACAGAAGCTGAAGCCATGGGATATTGGGGTGATAATGTTTTTCTAACTACAAAAAACAGAAGTGGACCCTGGAGTCTTACGCGAAGAGCTGCCTATTGGGCAGGGGGGTTTGATCCAAAGGAGAGGGGTGAACCCCTAACTCTGCGGGGAGGGATGAATCAGATAATGGAGAATGTGCAAAAAGCTGCATGCCTGCAGATGATATATGAAAGGGAACTAAAACATCATTTTGAATCCCCTCTTTCTGTCCTGGTGGATGCAAACAGAATGACTCCTTTGATCAGGGGTCTCACTGACTTGCTTAAAATAAGAGGTATCCAGCTTCAAAAAGAAATAGCTAATACCCCACTTTCTTCCAGGACATGGCAAGACGTGGGGAGGGAGTTATTAGATTATGCTAGGCAGTATAGTGTACCTGAGGAAATTAAAAAACCTCAAAACAGAGGCTTGAGACATGTGAAAATGACTCACCCACCAAGCCCCCAGGGCCAGATGCGCCGTATTCCTAGTAGGCACCTGGCTAGGGGCAGGGAACACTTGAATACCCGGCAATATTGGTGGGGGATGGGCCAGAAGAAAGGTATTCCAAAAGAAGTGGTTGATGGGGTAGCCACGAGACAATTACAAATCATTGTGCAATGTTGGCCCGAGCCTAAAAAGAGGGCTGAGGTCACTGCTCCCCTCTTGGTGGGACCATTTGATGAGGGGAGGGATATGGCCCCCAGGGCAACTAAGGGCTTCACTTCCCAGCGGTGAATTGGGGGGGTGAAGCATGAATCAGGAGATCACCAAAAAATTGTACTTGGTTTGGAAAAAGGCTTTTGTTTGTGTTTAGCTTGGCTTTGAGAGAACCTGAAACAATCAACGATACTTACAGGCCCATTCAAAGTAATTATCACCTGAGAGGGTGGCTCTGAATGGTAACCTGGAAATACCAGTTTTGTATGTTTCAAGGTTGTGTTTCTTATTTAAGTTCTAATGCTAAATTTAAGTTCTAATGCTAAAGACTACCTGATGTATTGTCAGAAGGACTTGTCTTGCTACAATATGGAAGACTTCTCAAGTTTTGCATCACAGAAGACATCTCTTCAAGGACTGTACTTTTCATAACCCCGCAGACATTCAGATCTGGACTGAAGCTCTCACTTCAATTCCAAACTGAAGGACTGACGGGGTGGGGGGGGGTATGAGTTTGTTTGTTCTCCTGGCTTCCAGAAGGAACAAGGATGCTTTCACCTTGTGTAATTACCTGGTTTAATTTTCTTATATTTTCTTAGTATTGTCAATCTTGTATAAATCCCTGTTGCATACAGTGATTCAACATGTAGTGTCCAATATGCAGTTTGTGTCTAATGATGGTGTACAACAGATTTGTGCTGTTAGCCAATCAAAACTTATGTCTATTGCAAAAATTGTTTAAAACTTCTTTCCTTCCTTTTCCACTTCTTTCCTTTCTTTTCTTTCTTTCTTCCTTTTATCTTTGATTGACGGGGTGGTGTGAGAGTCTAATAAGTTTGTCTCTCTCTATGTGAGTCAACAAAGATAAAGTGATAGCAGAGCCACTGGAAAGAAGGTGGAAAGAATCCTGTCCACCAATCCTGGATGCAAATCAGCTTGTGATTGCATCGTGATAACACGGGACTACAACAATGGACCCAAGGACCTAGCCATCACACTTTCCGGGCAAGGTTGTTTCCCCCCATCAAGTACCTTGGGCAGGGTGATACGATGGTTTCCACCGCCTGTGTAAAGGAATGTGGGAGGACTTGTCTGGATGGAGATGGGGTAGACGGAGATTCCCCCCTCCTCCAGCCAGGGTCTTGCCCAAACACACAGATTTCCTGCCACTGGAATTCCTGAGGGACAATATTTGACTACATACCTGAGGACTAAAAAACTGTATAAAAGACTTGAGCAACTGCTGGTTTGTAGAGAGAAACAGAGGAGAGAAACAGAGGAGAGAAACAGAGGAGAAAAACGGGGAGAAAAACGGAGATGAAGGAAAACACAGGAGACGGGCCAGGCCGCTGAGAAGCCGGGACAATGCTGCTCCGGAGAAAAGAAGCTGCCCGGAGGACCACAGCTCCAGCCAAGCCTCAGCATCCTTTCTCTACAGACCCAGGCTGCCCAGAGGAGCCTCAGCACTGTTCCTGTATCCACCCAACATCTCCCCAGAGGACCACAGCTGTTCTCCAGCAAAAGCCTCACCACGGTTTCTCTACAAACCAAACATCTCCTGCAGCACCTTTTCTCCACAGACTTTATCTTGGGGGGGATGAGGGGTGTGGTAATATAATTCCTTTCCTCTTCTATCTCTCGTCCCTCTCTCTCTCTCTCTTTTCTCCCTTTCCCTTCTTATGTCCACTTTCTCTATTTTCTCCCTCTTCCTTTCTTATGTCCACTTTATTTATGTAATAAATAGTCTAGCTGTTGATACTTTGGCCTCGTTTGTGCCTTTAATTTCACAACACGGGAATATTTAAAAGAACTGTGTCTCTGGACCGAGACATCTAATGTCTCCGGACCGTGACAATGCCTCATGTCTCTCACATTATGGTGGCCATGCAGATATGGTGTGCAACAAAGAATTCAACTTCAGACAGAGTTAAACTGAAGTGTATAACTCGTAATGCTGGGATTGTAAATTGAAGCATAGCTGTGAGAGATGCAAGATGAAGACAACTCTGGTTAGGTCTGTAGTGCAGAGTTTAAATTCTTTAGAACTAACTTGTGATGGGGGAAGAGCACAACTCTTCATTTTAAAGTACTTACTAGTTTCTGCAGAAGCTAACTTCCAGGCTGCTTCCTTTTCTGCCTTTTAACCACTCGCTTGCAGATGTGCTAGCACAAACATTTTCTGCTCTACTTCACCTCAGGCACGTCCCCTATTATCAAGTTCTTTAGTTTCATGCACTTCAAGCCAAAAGGAGGAAAGCACTTCTAGTCAGCAGTGTGGTTCCAGAGTACTTACTGCATCTGCTTTACAAATGCTGTTAGCCACGTGCCGACACAACATCTTCAACCAGTCTTCTTTAGGAGGTTCTTCAGTTATCATCTGGAAACTCAGCAGCTTGTTGTTGAGTTCTGTAGGAGGCTGCACAACTAAGGCAAAGGCTTTATGGCAATCTACAGTTAATAGAAAGAAGAGGTGAGGAGTTAAGACAAAGAATAATCACTTTGCACATAGCTCAGGAGGGAACTTTCAGTTAACCCTACATCTGCCAGGATTTGGTGCAAGAATTGTGTCTTTATTTACAAGATAGCTGTTGTATCACTTGCAAGAGCATTTGAGTTCTGTCCACATCCTCCACCAAGACACTGCAATCAACTAGTCAAGCAACAGTTTATTCACCAAGTAATCTGTGTCATGTAGTTTGTAGACTAGTCAGTCTTTACTAGGAGAGTAGTAAATATCATTTTTGTTCTCTGACTCATGAAATGTTGGACAGCTCATTTCTTTATCAAAAGAGGGCAAGGAAAGCAGGAAAAGTAAAGCAGGAAAGCAAAGACATCAGTACCATGTATGACACATTAACATAGTCAAGTTACAACAGTTTTACTGCTTAAACTTGACAAAAAGAGTGCTGACTTGATAGTTGAAAATTAATCCATTGCTGATACTCCTTTATAGCAGATACAGTTGAAGCATGCTAAACACAGCTGAGAGAAGAAAAAACCCCCAACAAACCAAACCACCAAACACAAACAAACAAAACCCCACACAACAACAAAGAACCAAAGCAACCCACTGCCAATTCTGCAAAGCAGCACTGGAAAGGCTGTGCTAGAAAAGAGTGCGCACAGAGTAGCTGACCTCATCCAAGATTTGCATACTACAGTTTTAGCAAGTCATAAATGGAATGCTTCCAAATGGCTCTCATCACCCAAGTTCCAAAGTAAACTGAAACATTGCACAGTAATGTAAAGAGAATTCTTAAAAGGGAAATACTGAAGTACCAGCTAAAACAGCAGGCAAGCATCACCTTTACCACCTACCCCCTCTGCCATGTCCATTTTATGTAGGATTTCTATGCTCAGGACAAGACAAAGCAGAACGAGTATGACATGCACACAAACACCTACAGTGAAATATAAAAACCTGTCTCTCTAGAAACCAGTCTGACTTGACTGCTTTAGAAGTCTCCATCAAGGCTGGAACAGTATTGCAGCCTGAGTTCTGCTGCAGGAATACCTAACTCCATTGAAACCCCTACATTCTCAGCACAGCAAAGCAACCACAAAAATTAAGCCATTTAAATCTTGCTTTATAGATGCTAAGCACAGCTTCTCCTGAGCATCACTAATTAAATGAAGATTGGGTTTCACAGCAACATTTGTCTCTGGTCAGTCTAATGCTCTGGACTGAAGTATCTTCTTTTTGGTTCTGTTTTGCAAATCCAGAGCTGTCAGTCGTACCACTTTGTGTAACTCACACTGCCACTGGGCTGGCTTATGCTAATGCCATCCAGCAGCTCTGCCATATTCAGCATCCTGCAGTGATTCTTGAAAAGCCAAAAGGTCTCAATGCAAGGAATGCTCAAGCTCATACACAGCTTCAGACAGAAGCTTATACTAAAAGCACACACAACAAATATACCTCAGCATTCTATCCCATGACAGCAGACCCTTAACACCATGAACCAGTTTTCATTAGCTATCACAGAACCTCAAAACACACAGACCTTCTGTTTCTCTGATGTCTAAGACTTTCTTGATCTGGGAGAGAGGCATCAGAACAACATGCTTAAGAGATGCAGGAGGCCTCGTGTGGCCATGTGGACTCTTGAAAGCACTGATAACTTTATGCTGTTTCCTTGCAATCTGCAGTTAAATAAAAGACAGAAAGAAGTTGTATTGCCATTGTTTTGTCTATTCTTTTACCATCCAGTATACAGGAAGGCAGAGGAAGCCTTGATACAGAAGAATACTCTTAAGGATTATTTTGGTCTACTTACCACATCAAACTTTTAGCAACTCCCTTATCTCACTATCACTCTCTACAGTTCAAGTGTCCCAGCTGTTACCCATCAATACACTCACTCAAAAAAAACTTATATACCAAGGAAAGTAATTTTGTATTCCAGATCTCAATTATGTCCTACATAAAAAGCAAGGTCCTTTTGAAACCTGCACAAGGGAGTCTAGATTTGAACAGAAAAGACATTGTGTAAGTTCATGAACCAGGTGCATTACATGTTTAAGTAAGGTGTCTTCAGTTGCTTGTATCTTATACAAGAGGTAAGCCAGGGAGATTAAAACAGTTTCTTTTCTTTTCCTTCTTTTACAAGGAGAGATGAAGCCATGTCAACTAGACCTTGAGGAAAAGTGCACTAGTCACAGCAGCCTTTTGTCTCAGTGCTGCTTAAGACAGCACTAATTTTGGAACACCTCAGAGTGAGTCTTCTACGAAGACGATGTTATGTACTGCTGAAGACATTAACAGTGACTTTCATAGTGTCCTTTACAACCTCAGTTTCTCCACATAAGTTCCAGTATTACTCTTTTTCTTTAGCTCTTCCTAACATACTGTCAAAGGCATTAAACCTGTATTATTTTTGTAGCCTAAGCACAGACCCTAGAGGCCCACTGTTTACTCCCATTAAACATGGCCAAACTTTAGGATGACAAGCATCCTGCTGAGACCAGGCCTCCAGCACTACTACATCCATTGGTACTATTCAAAGTGCTATTCAGCTAAGCATTTCTTAACATATTAAGCTGCCTCTAAGTTTTTGATCTGTCTGCAAGACAATAAAGCCTACATTAACAGCTCTCAGCCATCTAGAAGCAACTAGCTACTTGTGTCGGCTTATACAACAGCTCATGGAAAGGCAGCATCAGCATGTGTTGAGCTATCAGCTTTCCATGACTTAGAATCCTGCTTCCAAGTTTTCAAATTGTACTTCTTTATATTCATATGTAGTGTTAAGCCTTTTATAATTCAGTTCATGAGCTGTACTTACATGGTCATCTTACCTCTAAGCAATCATTGAACAGAAAAAGTGTGACCTGTTCTCCCCTGTCACAGAGGTCATCGCTGAGTGCTACAGTTTCCAATCGCTGAACTAAGCTTCGATGAGAGGACGAGATTGGCCTAAGTGATAGAAACAAAAAGCTCATTAAGCATTTAACTCAAGGACTGGATTACTGCTTGCTTACAACTTAACACTGGCAATCTGTTTAAACCAGCACCACTGCAACTGAACCTCAGACACATTTACAAAGGGAACAAAGTAGTGCAGAGATCTGCAGCTGCAGAGAAATTACTTACTGGACATCCATCGGCTTCATAGAACTTCATCAAAGAACTGCCTTTGTGCCTCTGTTTTTCTTTTGTCTTCACTGATGTGCCTGAGGGAAGCATATTGTATTTATTCTTTAATACCAAGCAACAGTAAAAGAATGTACTGCATTTAAAATGTACACAAAGAATAAAGCTAACCAGAGAGATACAGTGTGCACAGCAGCACTAGAAACATAGAAAATCAACGTAGCCAAATACCACATGCTAAGAATCTTGGAAACTTCAGACCTAGAGCAGCATTCTTGCCATGTCAGCAGCTGACATAATTCAGTAAACACCTAATGCCCCTCCTCTGCCCCATAAGATCAGAACTAGGGGCCAACACAATGCAATTCTTTGCAGCCTGGATTTTACCCCTCCAAGTCAAAACTGCAGCTCACCAAGAAGCAGATGCAAGAATAAATTACAACTTAAAAGTTGCTGTTGTTGAAATCAGACAAACATTTACCCAATTAATACAGGAGGTCTCATTGCTGGAGACATGAGCTACACTTCAAAAGAGGTGAGACTCACTACCTAAACAGCTTCAGCTTTAAGCTAATTAACTTGTGGAATGGTGCCAAGAATAGCTAATGCAGGAGCAGGAGAGAAACTAATCTTCCACCAGTAGCATGTCCTTACAGTGGCCTATCTCCTTAGAAGCAAAATTTAGAAGACAAAACAGTGTTTCAGTGTGGAAGGAATAGATAGAGTGGGAACAGAACAGAGGACTTGGGAGGTTCAGCTTCTTGCTGAGGCAGGGAGTAAGCAGAGGTTTAAGGAAAACTGCTGGGTAACAATGCCACATACCACTTTGAGAGCTCTGGCACAGAATGCCAACGTGACAACGGTGACCAAACTAGGCTGAAGAACAAGAATGTCTAATTACCTGGAGACTAGAGTTATGGCAACAACACAACAGGAACAGTTTTGGAGGAGCAGAGAGATCTAGATGTGTAACAGTATGTCTCATACAATGAGCATCACTTATGTCATCACTTCCTTTAAGGACTCGATAGCTCTCTCTAGAGTTATCTTACCTGGGTTCTCTTCTGCTGTATGCTTCTTAATAGCTACAATTGAAAAATAAGAATAAGAAAACCCCACATATATTACAAGTGCCTAAAAACAAATCAGAAAAGTTCAGCTTTAGATTGCTCAGTCATAGAAGATTATTTTAACAATAAACAGAAAACCCAAACCAACACAAACCACAGCTATCCTGGAATCCAGATAGCCTTGATTAAGTGGGGAAGTAGGCTGAGCAGCAAGTGTCCATGCATCTCATTAAGAAAAAAACAACCACAAACACACCTACAAGACAAAACCAAGCCCTCAAACTAGTCAAAATTTGCAACAAAAGCACATGGTGATTTTGTTGTAGCACTGAGAGAAGCTTAGAAATCTTTTCCTAAGCAAAGAATGGCATTGTAGAGGTTTTATTATTAGAATCATTACTACAGCAAGTAGCAGATACCAGGTGGAACACCTGAAGCTGTAAGCCTTGTCAATACAAATCACTCTCTAGTTTATGCTAGCTGCATGTGAAGCTCAATTATATTTGCATTTGAAGAGATGAAACTGTTGTCAGAGCAAATGATTTCTCTACTTGAATCCTATGGACGAATACATGAACAAGTGAAATTCAGCCAGAAGTATGTTTCTTCTGTAACTGCCATTGAGCATGATGAACTCCCAGAATCAGCTTTGGTTTTATATGAGAAAAATGGTTGCTACTTATGGCAAAAAGCAAGTATTAGCTTGGTTTTAACACCTTCACAGGCAAACTACTAAAAACCATCACTGGATTACCATTTAGTAGTAGAGCAACACTAGGCAGCCTTTGAACAGGACGGATAAGGAGTTCAGCTAAGCTTTGGCGACCACGTTCAGGTTTAGCTTGGTTTATCTGGGGAAAAGAGGAGAAAGCAATCTTTTCATTTTGTTTTTAACTACACAAAATACTAACAATCCCAGGAGAAAAAAAAAGCCTTCCTTGAAACTAGCATTGCAGTACAAGCTTGAGAACCATTCCCCATAGTCAGTCATTAACAGATCATGTTACAAACCACATTCTGTACAGTATTTATCGCATGATTTACATTGTCAGAATGTCTTGTTTTGAACTGTCCATATATTATCAACTCCTCAGTCCTTGTTTCAGATGCTAATGTGGCATAGGACAGGGGATGGCCTGTTCTCTTACTCATTTCCTCATCTTTTAGATATCAATACTTGCATATAATTACTGGTACCTCAGAAAAAAAAAATGAGCTGAAATCTGTCAGACTGATAGCTCCACTATTGGAGAGGCACTTTTTGGTTATAGAAGAAGAGTTAGAGCTATGATCTAAAGAGCTCAAGTGTCTTAACACTCATCTTCAAATAACACTTTCTCTGAAGATCCTCCTCCTGTTAGATCTCCACTGTTATGTTGCTCTTCGTTAGTCACAAGAATGTTGAGAGATTCGACCTCCCTGGGACTTGACAGCTGCTGAAAGCCAGTTAAAAGCCATTTCAGAAATACAAGTCTTTGAAACACAGGGAGAGGGACCAATGAAGAGCAGCAGCTCTAGCTGTCTGTATAGAAAAAAGAAGATATGTATTTGGGAGAAAGTAATGAAAAAGCACTTTTCCCAGCAAAACCTACATGGAATCAAGCTGTCTTGTCAGCTGTATAATAGAGGAGGAACTTGGATCTCTTATGAAAGAGTCTTACGAGGAGCTGGAAGGACGGAAGTTCAAATCCTTCCTACTTCTGTCTCACCATGAGATGGTTCACATTGCTCCAAGCTTCCAAAATTCCACATGCTTCTATCTACTGCATTAAGTAGTTTACTTGGTAATGGCCTCCATGTTTTACTAAGGACTTAGTTCTGTAGACACTTCCCTTTAGGAAGGCATGAAACCTTGGCTTCTGTTTTCCACATCTAGTAATAGTCTCCTTGCTCATTTCCAAGAAATTCACAAATGGAGGGTATGTTTTCAACAAGTCCTTTGGCTGAAAGAAACAACTGGTACAGCTCTGCTTCACATATTCTGTACCAGTGTACATATGTTCCTATGCCCTGAGCCATACAAAGCTGCTCAAAGGCACATTGCAGTGAAGAATAACAAACAAATGTGTTGTAAAGCCAGGCATGTTCACAGAACAAATGAAGACATTTCTGCATGCCAGATGCCCAAGATTCAGTGCTGCTGATTAAATGCAGACTGCTCTCAGAAACCTCCAGGACGTGTGACAATCTTAGCAGCTGCTGAGCAGCTAGAGTACAAGGCAGATTGTCACCTAGCAGGATGCTTTTGGTGAGGATTTTGGAAGTTTCAGACAGGCATTCTCTTCAGCTACTGCAACCACCATTACAAGACATGAAATCATAAGCAGCAATATCTTACTTAGACTGAAAACTGTTCAATGCCAAACACTCTTTGCTTGGAAATGCTCAGGTCAGCAAAAGATACACTGCAGATTGCTTATGTTAAAATGCACTGCAGCCCCAGACATAGTTCTCCTGTTCTGCACATTCTGTACTTGGGAAAACAAGCAGTTCTTATTCACTCACACTTTTCAAGTCTTGAAGGAAAAACACAAGAAGTTCCCATGAATGGCTATTTTCTTAATTATTAATCAAAAGTAGCAGATAGCTAAGGTTACTGGAAGAGCCCTTTCAATGTCAGAGTAAAAAGCATGTCTGTGGTGTTGCAAATTAGTTCTCAATCTCTATCTCTTCAGATTTTTTACCCCCTCACACAAGAGGACAGACAAACTTGACACTGATTACCTACCCAAAATGCATCTAACATGTCCAAGCAGAAAGCACAATCATACAGGCTTGCATTCTTTCTCACTCAGTAGTGCTTTGCTGGTGTTTGCTAGCTCTGATAAACTGATTGTTTATAAGGTAAGACAAGAGCTCATAATAGCTATTTTTAAATGCATTTAAAAAGAAAAGGAAACAATAACTTACATATTTAAGAATGATATCCCCAATACTTTTGCTTTCAGTCCAATTAATCATAAGATCTTCCAAGTCTTCCTAGAATCTATGCAGAACAGGGAGTAAGAAAATGAGATGAATAAACTTCAAAATGCTGTAAGATGGGATCAAGAGTCTGCTGAGCAGACATAATTAGCTTTGTGGTTCCATGCTGACACAAGAGGCAATCCTAAAAGCTGTACATTTTCACATCAAACCCCTTCATCCTGCTGGGAGTTGAAAGCAAGAGACCTCCGACTTACTGAATCTGTAGTTTTGAATCAATGCAAGCAGAGCCCAGCAGTGTAACAGCAATAGCACTCTGCAACAAGGTGATACTGCTGTGTCTACCACACTACAGAACACACCCCAAATGGCTATTTAAAAAAGTATACACAAAAGAGAGGTGAACCAATTCCAATTAGGAGTGTAAAACTAACACAGGACTCTAAGGTCCATACGAGAGGATTGAAACAGAACTAGCATAGCTTTTCCTCACTTGCTGCTCTAGGGCATCCAGGAAAGGGAGACCAAGCTGTTAAGGCTGTATCAGCTTCATAAGGATCAAGCTTATTCACTGTTAGCTAGTAACAGGGACAGGAGGGCACAAGATTCACCTTAGGCAAAGAAGATTCACCATTACTATTGGTTTGTTGCTGCCACTTACCTTATTACACCAAAGATGAAAGAAAACACAAGCATTGCATCTAAGAAGCTTCATCTACACTGCATGCTGCAGAGGAATCCTACTTGACACCTGGATGCCCATGTCAGTGGGCACATATCAGTACCTATTGTAATTAACTAGACTAGATCCCAACAGCTGGGAAAAAACATAAACCCAACAATCAAACAAACCCACTGAATTACAGGCAATCTGCAAGTCCCTCTATTTTATAAGCCTACTGTGAAACAGATGGGAACAGACACATGGCATTATTTGAAGGACATTTTATAACCTTCACATTTGAGGAAGACTTGCATTGTAGTCTATTGTGAGACCCAGAGGCAGCTTCAGAGAGCCCCTGCAATCCACATCAAAACAGAAAATAAGGTGAGCCTCAAGAAAACAATTTCATACAGAATTCAAGCAGCTCTTCTTAGGCCTCAGTACCAGGTCAACTGCTTCAGAGGTTGAAGTGCAAGCCAGTTTTATGAGCTGGTTGTTTCTGACAATTGGTTCAAAGCCATTTGGGGAAGGATCACTTTTTCATACTGAATGATAGAAGTCTCACCAAAAGCCCAGGAAAACAACAAATTTTTGTTTGGTTGGTGGGGGTTTGGGGTTTTTTTGGGGGGGAGGGTGGTTTGTTTAGTTTTGTTTTTTTAATTACACAGGTTTATCTATGCTTCCAAGAGTCCTCACTTACTGCTTCAATAGAAACATATAAGTACAAAGCACTTGTCAGAACTAGACTACATTTGATTCCCTTTTGACTACTTTTGTAGCTCAGTTACAGAAAACCCCCTACAGTATGAGGTACTCAAATGGGAAAGGAGAAGCCAGCTGACAAAGAGCAATATTAGTTGTGTGCACAATGCTCAGACTTCAGATATTTGTAAGTGTTAAACCTTACAGTGTACTTCAGATTTGCACATCACCCAATAGGTTGAACAGTATGTGCAACAGCACCAGAATGAACCTACACCTATCCAGCAGTACAGCTTAAAGAATTCAAAGTCTGTAGCAAAGCTTCCCCTGCAAGGGAGAACTAGCATCTTACCTTGATTTTGGTATGGACATCATGAATATCTGGAATGCTGCCAAATATGGTCTTAATCTCTTCCTGTGCAAGGATTGCTCCTCCAAGTTGTCCTTCCTTCTCCAGTGGAACTTGAAAGAACTGATGAATTAAGCAAAAAAGTTAATGCTCTCCAATGCACAACAGGGTGTTAAGAAAGTTAGGAAAGCGACAGTGTTTCTCTTCCAGATCAGACTTTGCTGCAGACAAGCTTGAGATGCTCCCGTTTCAAAAGAGTGGGTTAGGGAGGAGTGGCTTTAAAGACAGAGTTTAAAGACAGAGTTTGATCCATCACTACAGCATTACTCCCTTTCATCTTCTTTTCTACTCACACACATCTTAGCTCATTCTTTAAGCAGATAATCAGCTGCAAGGGAAAGAAACTCTTCAGCAATTAAGCCCTTCCTGTAAGCTGTTTGCTGTTCTAGTCTCAGACTAACAAAGCAGCCCACATCAAACCATTTCTTCCCCTGCCATCTCTATTCATCAATATCTTACAAATGGGAATCACAAAGATCCTATTTTCCCAAAGCTTGGAATTGCCATAGAAACTACAATTCCACTGCAGATTTCAGACTAAAAATTGTATTTCCCAGCCTTTATTCTTAACAGACACTAAGCATTTTTATGTCAATAAAATTACAGGAGACTGCTTACACTGTTTTTATCAACTTTTGATGCACCCAAGCCCTCAAAAGCCTGCAGATCACAGCCTGAAAAGAATCATTGATGCAAACATGAGATATTCAAGATGAGGCTCAAGAGGGCTCTGGGCAACCTGATCTACTGCAGGGGAAGTTGGACTAGATGACCTTTGAAGGTCCCTTCCAACCCAGACCATTCTATGATTCTATAGCTTCTTACAGCTGCCCTGCACTTGCTTACCTGAATGATCGTTGTTAGGATATCAACGTCGTTGCTTTCTGTCTGATACAATTCCTTTGCAATTTGCCATCTTGCAGACTGCTTTACTGGAAGAGGAGTTGAGTTTTTGGAAGGTCTTGCACAAGATTTTGGCGTATCTGATAAAGAGATATTCCCAAAAGAAAAGAAAACTTTATTACAATAAAGTCCCTAATAAGCTCAGCATCAAAGACAGAAATAAACCTTCAGAATTTCCAAGGAAAGAGAGTTTGGGTTTATTTTGTTTAAAGGCTGTTCTGCAGGTTATTGGATAGCCATGAGAGCTCTTTCTAGAAAAAGGCTTTATTACACCCTAATTAATTATAGAACAAATTAGACTGAAACCAGGAAGCCATTGAGGGGCAGGTCAATGACTCAGCCCTGTTGTGTTTACTAGGAAGTAAGGATTAGGTGCTGAGCATTAGTTATACCTAACATACCAAAATATTTCTCTGTTTTCACTTTGCCACATAAACAACTATTCTTCAGCTGTTTGCCATCCTTGCAGTGGGTATGAAGCTCATTAGAAATCAGTCCTTGAACACTTACATTCCTCTGGGGGGGATGGGAAAGTCACAAGTCCTTTCCCTTAAAGCTAAAGCCAAAGTGGACCTGGAGCAGCCCATTACTTTTACATACACGCTCATGTATTAGATCTCAGAAACCTGTACTTGCTCATTCTGATGTCAAAGCTCATTACTATCACAGCTGCTATGAAAGAAGTACCTCATCTGCTGTGTTCAAAACAGCACTTGATCTGAAACTGTCTGCTGGTGGTGGAAGAGAATTCTGTACCAGGGGTTGCAACAGCTCTACCATGATCCAAGAAAGCTGATCTATTCCTCCCAAACTGTCACTTGCAGACTGTGCTTTGAGATGTTCTTTGACTCCTATAGAGAGGCCTTTTTAAAGCAGTAGCAGCTCCAGATTCCTCCTCTGTGGAGCAGAACTGGGACCTTTTCTTAATTCATTTTACAAAAACCTGGATAAGCTTTTGCCTCACACAAAATTCTGCAGTTTCCTCTTTGCCACAAGAGCCATGTACAGAGATGCTAAAAGCTCTTTGCCAATGAACTCATCAAAACCAGCTGGTGATTTATATTCTTGTGAAGTTTTGGACATGACAGATTGCTGGCACAAATCCTGTTACCTCAACTGTACATTTCAAAGAGCCAGGAGTGGGCTTTGCAGGAATTTTCCCTTTAATTTCTTTAGAAAAGAATCTTTGTTCTCCTTTCTCCAAGAATCCTACTGAAGAGGTTTTTAGATTATTTACTGTTAACCTCATTGCTTACTTGCTGCAGATTTTCAGCAAAGTACTTGAAGCATTTTGGAGCAACACTTTACTGTACTTCATATTAACTCCCTATCTTTTCCTTTGGATATGGTCAAGAGAGTAGAGCAGAAGTCTTACAGGCATTTGAGAAAACTCTGGTTGTTTAGCCTGGAGAAAAAGAGGCTGAGGGGAGATCTCACGCTCTACAATGCCCTGAAAGGAGGCTGTAGCAAGGTGGGGGTCAGTCCTTTTTCCCAAGCAACAGATGTTTGGATGAGAAAGTGACCTGAAGTTGTGCCAAGGAAGGACTGGATATTAGGAATGTTTCCTCACTGACAAGGGCTGGAAGAGGCAGCCCAGGGATGTAGTGGAGGGATTTAAAAAGATACGAAGATGGTGCTGAAGGACAAGGTTTAGTGGTGACCTAGCAGTGCTGGGTGAACTGCTGGCATTCATGACCTTGAACTAAAACAGTTCTGATTCTCTAATATGAATATGCTTCCTGCAGTGACAGGAGGCAGCCTGGCCTCTGTCTGAACTCTTCACTCCAATTCTTTCTGCACACTTAGGAAATCTTTGGCAAAACTTGCAAGACTTCCACACCACAACTGTTACCACTCATATACAGAGAGCTCTTCAACATTGCAAGCGCGTCTGAAGGGTTTCAGCTCCACCTCCACTGGCAGTGCTCGACTCAGGAGCGTTAGAGATATCCAGCCAGGAGCTGATAGAAAGCGAATGTTCAGCTGAAGGGTGTTTGCGAGGAGGAAACGGCGCCATGTCTGTTTCTCTGCTCAGCTGGGCAAGAGGCTCTCTCAAACGGCGTCTTTTGCGATTGCTGTTTGGAGTGCTCAGAGAAAGCAGTGACACAGACTTCTTGAGGCCAGGACTGTCTGACTGCAGTCAAACAAAGTTTAGTTTAGTGTTTCACCCACTGTGTCCAGCTCAAGTGAGCGCAAAGGGAAGTGAATTGTGGAGATCGGCACACAATGCAGCTCCTCTTAGGGAAGCCAAGAGGAAACGAGCAAAGCCTCTTACTTATTTTTTAAACTGGAAGCCATGCTAATATTTTGTTGGACTAAAAGTAAGTACAACCTTTTGGAAGCAGAGCCTCTTACTTATTTTTTAAACTGAAAGCCACACTAGTATTCTGTTGGATTGGAAGCAAGTTCAACCTTTTGGCAGCAGAAATGAGGTTGTGTTGGTTTTTCCCCAAATCGGTATTCTATGTATAAAATTAATAATGGATGATCTGGAATTTAAATGCTGCTTTAAAAGATTTGATCTCTAGCCCCACACACACTGTTGTGCATGCTGATTTTACCCCCAAACATATGCTGTGTCAGGAGAGTTCAACATGCCTTCGCAAATAAATACATGGACTCTCCGGCTCTGGCATCCATTTGAATGGCAGGGCTCATTAGGAGGGCTTTAAACTAGGTCTGAAGGGGGTGGGTGAGGCAATCGGTCCCTCTGCAGAGGTAAGAGTAGGGCACAAGGTAGGGTCAATTGAGAAATCAGGAACCAATGCACGCAGCCTGGGCAACAAGCAAGAGGAGTTGGAGGTCCTAATCCATCAGGGCGACTATGATATAGTCGCCATCTCAGAAACTTGGTGGGACAGCACCCACGATTGGAGTGCTACACTGGGGGGTTATAGGCTCTTTAGGAGAGACAGGTGAGGGAGAAGAGGAGGAGGGGTGGCTCTGTATATTAGAGAGTCACTCTCTGCCACACAACTTGAGGTGGAAGATGAAGGAGTTGAGAGCCTGTGGGTCAAAATCAGAGGACAGCCTAACAAGTCTGACATCCTGGTTGGAATCTGTTACAGACCACCCAACCAGGATGAGGAGGCTGATGAAGTATTCTACAAGCAGCTGGAGGCCGTCTCAAGATCATCAGATCTTGTCCTTGTTGGCGACTTCAACCTCCCAGATATCTGCTGGGAACTTCATTCAGCAGGGAGGAGGCAGTCCAGAAGATTCCTGGAGTGAATGGAGGACTGCTTCCTGACACAGCTGTTAAGCGAGCCTACCAGGGGACAGGCTCTGCTTGACCTGCTGTTCTGCAATAGGGAAGGGCTGGTGGGAGACGTGATCGTGGGAGGCTGCCTAGGGTGCAGTGACCACGAGATAGTGAAGTTTTCAATATGCAGGGAGCTAGGGAGGAGCACCAACAGAGCCTTCACCTTGGACTTCCGAAGGGTGAACTTCAGCCTATTTAAGAAACTTGTCTGCAAAGTCCCCTGGGTACCAGCCCTCATGAACCAAGGGGTTCAGGAGGGTTGGACCTACTTCAAACAGGAGCTCTTGAAGGTGCAGGAACTGGCGGTTCCCACGTGCTGAAAGGCAAGCCGGCGGGGAAGGCAACCGGCCTGGATGAGCAAGCAGCTCCTGGAGGATTTAAGGGGGAAGAGGAGGCTGTATCACCTTTGGAAGGAGGGGAAGGCTTCTCGAGGTATGTTCAAGGAAGCTGTTAGATTATGTAGGAATAAAATTAGGGAGGCAAAGGCCCAGCTGGAACTGAAGCTGGCCACCACAGTCAAAGACAATAAAAAGCATTTTTATTAATATATTAACAATAAGAAGAAGGGCAGGAAGAACCTGCACTCCCTAGTGGACCTGGAGGGGAACACGGTGACTGAAGACGAGGAGAAGGCTGAGGTCCTGAACACCTTCTTTGCCTCAATGTTTAACAGCAAGGCAGGAGTTCAGGACGAGTGGCTCCGGAGCTGGGCGATGGGGTCGGGGAGCAGTGTAATGCCACAGAAATCCATGAGGAATTGGTTTGGGACCTGCTGAGCCACTTGGATATTCACAAGTCCATGGGACCGGATGAGATCCATCCTAGGGTGCTGAGAGAGCTGGCGGATGTGCTAGCTAGGCCACTCTCCATCATTTTCCTCCAGTCCTGGCTCACAGGTGAGGTCCCAGATGACTGGAAACTGGCCAACGTGGTCCCCATCCACAAGAAGGGTCAGATGGAGGAACCTGGAAACTCCAGGCCGGTCAGCCTGACCTCAGTGCCAGGGAAAGTGATGGAGCAGATTATCCTGGCGGCAATAACTGCGGACCTGAAGGATGGCCAAGGGCTCAGGTCCAGCCAACATGGATTCAGGAAGGGCAGATCCTGCCTCTCCAACCTGATCTCTTTCTATGATCAGGTGACCCGTCTGGTGGATGTGGTCTACCTGGACTTCAGCAAGGTCTTTGACACCGTCCCCCACAGCAAACTTCTGGCCAAGCTGTCAGCCCGTGGATTGGACCATTACACTCTGTTCTGGGTTAGGAACTGGCTGGAGGGCCGGGCCCAGAGAGTGGTAGTGAGCGGTGCCACATCCAGCTGGCGGCCAGTCACTAGTGGTGTCCCCCAGGGATCAGTGCTGGGCCCTGTCCTCTTCAACATA
This sequence comes from Melanerpes formicivorus, assembly GCF_026170545.1. Taxonomy (NCBI): domain Eukaryota; kingdom Metazoa; phylum Chordata; class Aves; order Piciformes; family Picidae; genus Melanerpes; species Melanerpes formicivorus. The sequence goes on along the minus strand of NW_027144508.1, from coordinate 18,067 downwards.
TTCATCGATGATCTGGATGAGGGGGTAGAGTCAGTCATCAGCAAGTTTGCAGATGACACCAAGTTAGGGGCAGATGTTAGTCAGTTAGAGGGTAGAAAGGCTCTGCAGAGGGACCTCGACCGACTGGTGAGATGGGCAGAGTCCAATGGGATGGCATTCAACAAGTCCAAGTGCCGAGTGCTGCACTTTGGCTACGGCAACCCCATGCAGAGCTACAGGCTGGGGTCGGAGTGGCTGGAGAGCTCCCAAACAGAGAGGGACCTGGGTGTGCTGATCGACAGCCACCTGAATATGAGCCAACAGTGTGCCCAGGTGGCCAGGAGGGCCAATAGCATCCTGGCCTGCATTAGGAATAGTGTGGCCAGCAGGAGCAGGGAGGTCATTGTGCCCCTGTACTCTGCTTTGGTTAGGCCACATCTTGAGTACTGTGTCCAGTTCTGGCCTCCTCAATTTAAGAAGGACACTGAGACACTTGAACGTGTCCAGAGAAGGGCAACAAGGCTGGTGAGAGGCCTTGAACACAAGCCCTATGAGGAGAGGCTGAGGGAGCTGGGATTGTTTAGCCTGGAGAAGAGGAGGCTCAGGGGTGACCTCATTGCCCTCTACAACTACCTGAAGGGTGGTTGTAGCCAGGAAGGGGTTGGCCTCTTCTCCCAGGCAACCAGCACCAGAACAAGGGGACACAGTCTCAAGCTGTGCCAGGGGAGGTTTAGACTCGAGGTGAGGAGGAAGTTCTTCACCGAGCGAGTCATTCGGCATTGGAACCGGTTGCCGAGGGAGGTGGTTGAGTCATCAACCCTGGAGGTGTTCAAGGGGAGATTGGATGTGGCACTTGGTGCCATGGTCTAGTCATGGGGTCTGTGTTGATAGGTTGGACTTGATGATCCTCGAGGTCCTTTCCAACCTAAGCGATACTGTGATACTGTGATACTGTGAATGCTTCCCCAGAACCACTACAGGAAAACAGAAAATGCACATGAAGAACACGTTGCAGAGCTTTACCCAACATTAAAATTATTCAAAGAGTACATGTATGACAGTAAGGTAGTTTGCATGCTAAATGCAAGCATTTGGCTTATCCCAAAATGTATCTCACATACCAAGCACTACATATCAAGATTCTCTCAAGAATTGCTTAGCACTCGCCTCTTGCTTCACAACAGAGAGGTTTTTTTTGAAGGTTCAAACGGAAGATCTTTCACTGTATTTTCTTCAACCACTAAGTGCGGACATCTTTCATCACCAACTGGTAAATAATGTCCTCCTAGATTAAAAATAGGCCAAATTAGTAAGACTGAAGAATATCATTAGAAAACAATAGCTCACGTGACAGTTCTGTAGCACCTATCTCCAAGAGTAGAGCCAAACAAGAGATGAACTCCTTCCGTGAGCTGACCAGATGCTGGGCTAACAATTCCAAGTCTTTTACCTATGATGGTTTGTATCAAAGTTGCAAACATAGTACAATGTGAATTATGTAAAGATAAAACACAGAAAACTGATTATGAAAACTGAAGGAGAACATATATACTATGTAGCAACTTTGCCAGGATGTCTTCAAGCATCTTATTTTATTTAATTGCCTGGTTTCAAACAGCCTAGGAAGTGTGAAGTCTTCAAGAGCTACCAGAAGTTGTGCTTACACTGGTATCTGAAAATCAATTTATAGCTCTAAATTGAAGAGTCTTCATCAATACTTCAGGATTCATGGTCCAGCATTTCAGCTTCAGCTATAAATTTGTCAGCCATAAACCCCCTTCTCTCTGCAAGTCAGGTTTCATAAACAATAACCTTGCATTTCTGTCATTTCTACCATGTTAGCTTTCTCATCATCAGAGAATACAAGGAAACTTAACATGCAATCCTGGAAGGGAGGAATCTTGAACTGGTCCAGAGAAGGGCCACAAGGATGATCAGAGGGCTGAAGCACCTCTCCTGTGAGGACAGACTGAAGGAGTTGGGGCTGTTCAGTCTGCAGAAGAGAAGGCTCCCAGGTGACCTAATTGTGGCCTTCCAGGATCTGAAGGGGGCCTACAGGAAGGCTGGGAAAGGACTTCTCAGGATCTCAGGTAGTGATAGGACTAGGGGGAATGGAATGAAGCTGGAGGTGGGGAGATTCAGGCTAGATGTGAGGAGGAGGTTCTTCACCATGAGAGTGGTGAAACCTTGGAATGGGTTGTCCAGGGAGGTGGTTGGGGCCCCATCCCTGGAGGTGTTTAAGCCCAGGCTGGATGAGGCTCTGGGCAGCCTGATCTAGTGTGGGGTGTCCCTGCCCATGACAGGGGGGTTGGAACCAGATGATCGTTGTGGTCCCTTCCAACCCTGAATGATACTATGATACTGTGATACTATTCCTGAAGTCAACATCAGCTGCACAGAAATCACTGCAAGAAAACAAACAAAAGAAAAACAATTCCCAACAATGTCACTATCAGGACTATTTAAACATCTTCCCACACTGCAAGTGAACAGGGTGCAAGGTTAAGGCTGAAAGAAAATAAATACCTGCATTTTATTCCTTTTCTCCCAAGCCTTATAAATCCATTCAGGTTTCACAATAGGCTTACCAAGACTTCCAGCAACCTACAAAAGACAAAAAGCACAAAGTTCTACCAAGAAAGTATTTCCATTTGTCTTTCCCACACCAAGAAAAATTTCTATCTTTGCTTTCGCTTTGAGACACTACAAAAAGTTAACGTATTAATTCTTCACTGACTAGTAGAGCTGATCAATAGCTCAATAGCTATTTTAACACCTACTCAAAAGTGCACCATCTTCTTAGTCTCATCACTCAGAAAAACAACGTAGAAGCAAAGCTCTGTTTCAGTGGCATACAGAATCCTCCTCCTGCTTTTGAAACTTAAGACGACAAACATTCCAGCCTGAGGTTACCAAAGAGAAATCAACTGTTCCAAAGGTAACTTCTACGATAAAGTTTTCCCACTTTTTCCCCTTTGGGTAGGCAGAAAAGTGTTTGAACAGAGTTAGAAAGTAGGTCTTCTCTTCCAAATGGAAGGTTAGAAAGACAGACTAAGAAAAAAGCAAGAGCCAGCTAACAATTCAAACAGGGGGGAGTCAAGGCACAGAGGCATTTCTATGTCAAGTTCCACTGTACAAAAACCTGTAAAACTCCTACTTGTGTCAACTGGACATACATGTCCTGAAAGATTCCTTTTTGGTGTGGTCAAAAAACTCCCACCCCTAACAAATATTTACATATAAAGGAAGATTTGAAAGTTCACACAAGACAAGCTAAAAATCATTTGTAAAAAAGAAGATGCAGGCAAATTGAGTACTAAAGCTTTTTCAAGTTACCTTGAAGTTTGTTTGGACAGACAATTCCAACTAGATGTGTTGATACATAAACACTTGTTCATGGCTGAACCAATGTTTATCAATAGCTTAAGTACTTCAACATTTTGGTTCTTGCCGTTTACTCTACTTGTCCGTTTCACAGTCTCTGCATTCAGGCAATTTGTATTATTTAGATCTTTTAACAGAGACAAAAACATGTCAAACCTCAACACCAGATGGAGGTGAACTCACCATTACAAGTCACTTTTGTTAGTACAGGAATAAACCCCTGCAATTGACAAGCTAAAGTATAATTTACACACTTGGTCTACAAAAAACCAAATTCTGTAAGTTTCCATGAAGCACCAGCTCCAGCTTACATACTCTGAATCTGTCTCCATGTGTTGAGATAGCCACCAGATAGGTAACTTTTGAGCAAAAGTCCTTTCCAATAGTCCCACCCATATGATGAACCAGGGTCACCAGCTTCACCTGAATAAGAAAGGTGAAATCAGTTTTTAGAATCTTGTGAAGCTTACAGTGCAGAGTGAGAGCAGTACAAAAACAGTTTACAAAGCAGAGCTACAAAAGGTTACATTCAGTGCCTAGGAATAGAAATGCTCCAATTTGTTCTTAAAACAACTTGTTCACACATCTACAGGAGAAGAAATAGTTCCTACAGGGGAAGAACTATTAACTTTACTATTTGTGTTTGGGTTTTTGTTTGTTTTTAAACATTTAATCCAGCCTGACTATGTAGCTTGAGGAAGACTACCCAAGCCACCAGTACTCTTGTGAACACCATACATATGCCTCCACTTTTTCCACACACCATAGATTTGAAGCACATTTCTCCCCATTGATGTAGTCGATTTTATCTGAAGGGGAAATTGCCAGAACTGACATAGGATTGTGATTTGTCCAAGCCAAAACTGGCAGATCAAACTTAACTATCCCTAACACTAGGCAAAGGCTTCAGGTTTGAGATTTTTTTTTCCCAGATAAAGATGTGGATTGTTGATTCCCAAGTGTCCAAGAGTGAAACTGCATGTCAGCTGCATCACTGACATGGAAAAGAGAATTGCTAGAGGATCAAACCACATCAGACCTACACATGTGAAGAATGAAGTCCCAATAGCACAACAGCAGGATAGCATGGCAGCAAGATAATATCTGCAAGTGCTCTGAACAGGACTACAATGCTTTGCATGATTTCACTACCACCTGTGCAAGAAAGAGGACACTATTGGGTAAACACCATCTTATCTGAAGCCTCAATCTGCAAATCTTTAAGTCCTACTGAATTAAAGATGTTTGATGTCACTCAACAGATAAAAAAAGTGACCAAAAATGGCATCATCCACAAAATGACTTGACCAGGGAAACAGTTTTACTCCCATCCTCAAATATTGCTGCCTCTGAACTGCAACAAAACAGAACAATAATTCATTCTCCTCATACAAGTTCAGTCATGGTTAAACTCTATGGGTGACAGAAGAATATATTGAAATCCAAAGGGCAAAGGTCTTACCAACTCCTCTTTCTTTCTGAATCCAGTAAAGCACAGTACCAAGTTCAACATATTTGTACAGTACAGTGGACGACAAGAGAAAGGTAAAGGCTGAAAGTAAGAAGTAAGGTGATTAGTGAAAAATACTGCTTCCACTCAATTTGTAACCTTAACTGTAATGGTGCTATTGTTACTAGTTTAAAAACACACCAGGCACTAGTGCAAGTCTATGTACTCAGTTATACCTCAGTTCCTAACCTGCCAGTGTTCTGCTAAAGCAACTGAAGCACACCATTCACAAGTAGGATTCCATCTTTTTTTCCCTCCCCAATCCCTCCCCATCTAGAAGTCAACCCAGGAAATACTGAGTGTCTGCTGGGGCATCATTTATGTGCTGCCTTTCCTAACGGCACCATCCCAGCTAGCAGGTCAACAACTGTCACAATTACTGCAGTAGCTGCATCCATATTCCTGTTTGCCTGTGCTTTCTTACTACATGCAACATTCTAAAATGCTATTAGAAGTTTGCCTCTCTTGAAATTCTCTTGCTGAGAGTATTTATGATTGACCAAAGGAACATGGATTCTATTTTGAATGCTTAATATTTACAACTCAATGCACCAGAGAACTACTCTGGTGCTTTCAGAGGGCACATACCTCTCCCTTTTGTGCACAGTGCAGCACTACTGGAGGTCCAATGACTCGGCGGTCTGCTTTGCAGAGGTTGTTAAAGAGAGGATCCTGGAATTCTGACACAACAAAGACAGTCTCAAACTCCAGGGAATCAAACTCTCCAAGCTCTTCTACTGTGTCTGTCTTTAGGTAGGGCACTTTAATTTCCTTGATGGAGATGAATGAGAAAGCATTATCCAGGCAACAGACTTATCCAGATTTTTATTCTGGACCTTTGGAACAAAATGTATGATTCAGATTTCAGAGACAGACAGACTCTTAGGATTTGGGAAAGCTGAAAGAGATGCACTGCTCTCTAGCATAAGAATAGCTATGAACTGCACCTACCAAAAAAGTCTGTTTCTGATGAATAAGAATTCTAGAGACTTCAGCAGTTTACAGAGCAGTTCACAGTGATAATATAGTATTGGAAATATCTGGGTAGGAGAAAACCCCAAACTAAGCACAAAAAAAGAAATGAGATTTCAGACTGTCAGAATGGCTTAAGGTACTTCTGGATGCTACTAGAAAGTAGTATCCAGCTTGCAGCAGTGTTGCATAAGCTGTAAAGAACAGGAGTGGCTTCTGTCCATTGCTTGATATCTGTAAGGGTTCTAAAATATTGGTCTGTTCCAATTTCAATGATTGGGTCCAAATTTTATTTCCTATGTTCATCACATGAAGAAACAGAAAACCACTTCTTACATTTCATTTTCAATGCAACTTTTAATTGAAAGGGAAGTCAATTAACCAATCAGGGTTGGTTCCTAGCAAAACCGTGTGTGCTGACTGAACACAAGCATGCAGTCGAATGTCTGCATTGCTATTTCCACTCCTCTGTTAGAAAACACCACGAATTAGGAGCTGCAGATATTACTTCCATAGAGGAGAAAGTGTTTGAAAAGAAAAAGTAAGTGCCAGTTTTCACAAGCTTTAGGTGACACCATAAGAACCATTAGCACATGTTGTGACTGTTATGCCCAATTAATAGATATTAAAGCATGTGCACATCTCAGTCCCAGCGCTGCCCGCAACCACCTGTGCTTAATTGCATGACACACCAGATGAATAATACTTGTCATTAGTTTTTCTTCTGATTTATCAGGACTAGTTGTCTTTATCTTTATAACTGGTACTTCCATTATCTTAAGGGTCTGTGGAAGAGGAGAGCTTTAGTGTAGAACCAAACTGGTTATTGGAAATTTAAAAGCACACCATCTCATTTCTTTTACCCGAGACTCACACACCTCCAAGGCCTTCAAAAGCTCCTCACATCTCCCTGCTTCCTGAACCAAAACCACTCTGGTTTCTATTTGAGGCATTGCTTCTGTTTATAGAGAAGGAGAATACTCATATTTTAAGAGCAAAATCCATGCTGGGTCTAAATCAAGCAGTAGTGCATAGAACAATACAAGCAGACTGCATCCTTTCAAGACAACTTATTTATCAGCAGCAAACATGAAAATAAATGTTACTTCCAGAGGCCTGTCCTTTAGTTAACACATATGCAAATGACCACAGAGCCTGAACTTCCTAGTGTATGGTGAAACAAGATCCTGCAACTCATGACCTTAGAGTCAGAACAAAATGTGAGCGTTTGAGGTTGTGCCTTTAACAAAGGGACACCATGGCCGAATGTTTTAGAAACAAGACAGGTCTAAACTAATATCATTGGTGGAGAAGCAGAAGCACTGCCTTCAGTTTTGATTCCCAGTGAGACTGGTCTCACTCAGTCTCACACTTTCTCCCCCTCCTTCTGCAGCTCACAGCTTCTGGGCTTTCGGCCAGACTGACCTTGAAAAAGATAAGGCCTCTGCTAACACATCTGCTCTAACCATACTCTGCTTTTCATTAACAATTATTCCTTTTTCTCTCTTTCTAACCCTCTTTGGGGAAAAAGGGAAGAGAAGGGGGTACAAGGGGAAACCCTTCCTCCTGGTGGGGGAGGGGAATCTCATTCCTGTGTTACTTTGTTGTATATTTCTGTGTATATATTGTAAATGCTGTAAATTGTGTACACATATATATATCCTGCAGCCCTGCTTGCAAATATAGCACATCCCCTTGCTAATCCAGCTGTGGGTTTTTTTCCCTTTCTTTCAATTTTCTTCCCTTTACGTACAGGGGGGGAAGAAGTCTTGAGGCCTTCCCCTCAACCCTCGACATTTTGTTTTCTTGGCTTCCCAACATGCAGCCGATAATTAGCTTAATTTATTGCTTTACTGCTTTATTGCTTTAGTGTTTTACAGCCAGATGAACAAACATGGAGGTGCTGGGGATAATGGAGCATTTATTGTTTTCAAGTTTTGGGGCTCTGGTCTGCAGATATTGTTTGGGTTTGATTCTGGATTCCCTGGGTAAATATTTGGTGCGGACAATTTATCTGTGGCTTCTGTACAGGGTCAGACTATGGTATGGAAAAGGTGTGGATTCCTTGTGGCCAGCCAGATACAGGAACGTGACCTCTAGCACTCTCCCCATTGAGATACAAGGGTTTAAGATCCCAGTAGAGGAAAGAGTAACTTTAAGTGATGGCTGGGATGCAAAGGTGATTTACCTGATGTGTATAATCCTGCTCTGGGTGATAATTAACGTGTATCTGCTCATTTCTCTGCGTCGGGAGAGGAAGGGATCCAGACCGTGGTTTGTTATTAAAACTAGATCACTGGCCCTGCTGGCCACACTTCTCTTGCTGCAGCCCAGGCTCTGCTTGGCTCTCTGGGCTGCAAGTGCTGCCTGCTGGCTCCTGTTGAGCTTCTCCTCCCCCAGCACCCCCAAGGCCTTTTCTCCAGGGCTGCTCTCCAGCCAGTCCCTGCCCAGCCTGTATCAGTGCCTGGCATTGCCCTGCCCCAGCTGCAGGACCTTGCCCTTGGCCTTGCTGAACCTCATGAGGTTGGCTTGGGCCCAGCTCTGCCATGCAGTTGGCTGACCCTTGAGGTCCCTTCCAACCCTGACAGTTCTGTGATTCTGTTCTGTGATCCAACCTCATTTCCAGCAGCTGCAGGAGTGTCTGGAGGCAGCAGCCCTGGGACTTCCCAGGGCTGTGTCATAGGATGCAAACATGAAACCATTTTCCCTTGCAAAGCCTTCTCCCTGGAATTCCTTGAGGTTTGGAGATTAACCTGGTTGAAAGGAAGATTCTTCTCCCTTTTTGGTTGTTGCTTTAAACAAGCTCCTCAGAGACAGGACCCCCAGCCACTGCAGAAATAGGAACACCCCATTTCCAAAGGCTGCCTTTCAGCTCACAGCCAGTGCTGAGGCAACTGGGGGATCCCCCAAGGAGAGGCAGGGAAGAGAATGCCCCTGCTTGCCAGATAATAGCTGTCTGCCATCAGAAGAAGAGCCACTGCTGGCATTTTAGCATGCAGGAGGACTAACAGGGCTATTAAAAGCAGAGGGGTGGTGGGGAATAAAAGAGTGAGCCCTGGGTCTCTCATCAGGGACTCATTTCAATGTGCTTTGGTTCAATTAGCTGCTGGAAGGAGCCAGTGGAGGGAGGTTTAGCTCTGAAGCCAGATATAAAAAGAGTCTTTCTGTGGTCACAGAGATTGCTGTGAAAGGACTCTGGGGGGTAAGGAGGCATTAAGAGGTAAACAGCTTCTCTCATCCACTAGATCCTAACAGCAGCCCAGAATTCAGCACCTCCCCTTGGTGTCTGCTGAACTGAGCTTCCACAGAAGAACTCCAAGAGCAGCATCTCCACCTGAGCCTTGAAAGGAAAGAGACTGGGGGTTGTCAGGGGGTGAGACTCCAAAAGGGGATTTAAAAGGCAAGAACAGGTAGGGAAATGGGGTAGAAAGCAGGGAATCACAGAACCAACCAGGCTGGAAAAGACCTCAGAGGTCATCAAGTCCAACCTATGAGCTAATCCTTAACACCTCCTGGCAACTAAACCATGGCTCCAAGTGCCACATCCAAGCCTTTTGTGAACACCTCCAGGGATGGGGACTCCACCACCTCCCTGGGCAGCTCATCCCAGTGGCCAATCTCTCTTTCTGGGAAGAATTTCTTCCTCACCTTCTAGCAAGTCAACCTCCTTCCTAAGCTGAGGGGCCCAGAACTGGACACAGGACTCAAGGTGTGGCCTAAGCAGTGCTGAGCAAAGGGCACAATGACTTCCCTGCTCCTGCTGGCCACACTCTTCCTGATGCAGGCCAGGATGCCCTTGGCCTTCTTGGCCACCTGGACACACTGCTGGCTCATGTTCAGGCAGCTGTCAATCAGCACCTCCAGGTCCCTCTCTGTTTGGCAGCTCTCAGCCACTCTGACCCCAGCCTGTAGCTCTGCCTGGGGTTACTGTGGCCAAAGTGCAGCCCCTGGCACTTGGACTTGTTGAATGCCATCCTGTTGGCCTCTGCCCATCTGTCCAGTTGGTCGAGGTCCCTCTGCAGAGCCCTTCTGTCCTCTAACTGACCAACATCTGCTCCCAGCATGGTGTCATCTGCAAATGTGCTGATGCCTGACTCAATCCCCTCCTCCAGATCATCAATGAAGATGTTAAAGAGCACAGGGCCCAGCACTGATCCCTGGGGCACACCACTGGTGCCTGGCTGCCAGCTGGATGTGGCACCATTCACCACCACCCTCTGGGCTCAGCCTCCAGCCAGATCCTAACCCAGCTCAGATGTTGAGGATTGTTTTGAACAAGAGCGGCCTTGGGTCCCAGGAACACCTGTGCAATTCAGGCCTTGAAGAATTCTCTGTTGATAATATAGTGGCGGAGTAGGAGATGTGAGAAAGTGCTGATTGCTTGGTATGCTAAAGTCCAGCTGCCCCTGAGAAGGGAGGCAAGCAAGATAAGGAGGAGGCGAGATCCGGGGAAGAGAGCAATTAGACCGGATAGAAGAATTCCACAGAGTTGTGAAAACAATGATGTAACCTTTTAGAGAGCAACCAATAGTATGTTGCCAAGTGGGCATAATTATAGCAAACTGTATATAAGATGTGTCTGATGCTCAATAAAGTTGGATTCCGCTGATCAAATTGGTCGTTAAAGCGGCCCCCTTCTTGCAGTAAGTGGCGCTCGAACACGGGACCCTAATGAAGACAAACGTTAGGGTTTAAGAAGTTCTTCAGGACTTGGGAGATTCGCAGTAAGCCGGGAGGCAAGAAGAAGGCCGGCCCGGGATAGCAGTACCGGAGGCTGCAAGAAAAGGGAAGACAGCCTTGAAGCCGAAGACGCTGTAGAGCCGGAAACTGCTTAAACGAGGTCTGTGCGCACAGGTATTAACGTTTAAATACGGACATGGATAGGCAGGCAGCGTATGATTTATTTATATGCTTTTTAGAAAAGCGACAGTGTAAGTTAAATTTTACAAAGGAGTTGGTGCCGCTGTTAAGCTATGCAGAAGAGTTAGGATATTTTAAGGACCCAAATGAGGTGTTTGAAAGATTGCAGTGGAAAAAGTCTGGACAAGACTTGTGGCTGCATGGCTTAGGTGATGAAAAACGAGCAAAGGAGTGTGGAAAATGGTGGAAGATGGTTATGACAGCATTGGATCAGCATCGTGCTGAGCAAATGGCAGTTTATCAAGCCAGGGTACGATTAGATTATACGGACCCAAATGGAGCAAGTGTTACACATGCTGGGTTGCCTTTGTCAGAAGAGGTTCAGGATTATTTAAGAAAGGAGAAGGCTGCGTGTGTAAAAGGGTTAGGTGGCAGAGTCGAATTACAATCTGTAACACAGGACTCTTCTGAGGAGCCTTCCCCGTCTCTTTCAGCTGAGCAAATTGTACAGGAGAAGAAAGTAGGTGAGGGAGAGGAGAGAAACAGGGCGGTAGATCCTGGAGGTGGTGTTAAAGATCATGCAAGAAAGCACACAGAGTATTGGCGAAAGGTTGCAGAGCACTTAAACGCCGAAGGAGATCAGGAAGGGCTTAGCCGGCTGGCTGCTTCACATCAAGCTTTTCCAGTGATGTATACACAGGTCCCTGGGGAGCAAAATGTTGTTCAGGCTGATGTAACTCAATTGCCATGGAAATTGTTATCTCAATTAAGACAAACTGCGAGTCAATTTGGGGTTCAATCTGAACCAGCTAGACAGATGATTGATTTTATTTACATGAACTATAATATGTTGCCTAGAGATTCTTATAATGTTACGAAGCTGATCCTAACAGCATCTCAATTTATGACATTTTTGAATGAGTGGGAACACCTAGCTAGACAATCAGCTGGAGTACAAAGACAGCAAAGCGACCCACTATTTGATGTAACAGTAGATCAGTTGTGTGGAACGGGACAGTATGAGAGACCAGAGTTACAGGCACTTTTACAGCCGCCTGTTTTGCAAGCATCAGCCCAGATAGTAAGGAGGGCTTTTGACAAGCAGAAGGATGGAAATGCAAATCCTCACTATATGGGAATTAAGCAAGGTAGACAGGAACCTCTTGGTGAATTTGTAGATAAGTTGCTTGCCGCACTTAGAGCAGCAAGCGTAGGAGAAGGTATCCGAGAGGCAATTTTAAGGCAGTGTTTAATGCAGAATGGGAACCAGCAGACGCAGCAGCTTATTACATCAGCAGATCCTAGATGGACGGTAGCCGAATTGTTGCAGAGGGCTCAGGACTTGCCAAGCAATCCGATGGCCATGTTGATGGAGGTGATTGATAAGGGATTACAAAAACAGGCTGAGGTGTTGTTAATGACAATGACAAAACAGCTTGAGCATAGTCAACAGGTTATGGCAGCCTTAGTACCTTTGCGCACAGACTCGAAAGGGCAAGGCCGACCCTATAAGCAGTCATCAGATGAAATACAGTGTCATCGAAAAGCGTAAGGCGGAGATATCATCTAAAGTAATGCCTGGACTTTTGGCCCATAGATCCGCTTTAGGGCATTTCCCTAGCGGAGATAGTTATTTTGATGAAGCTTGTTGGAGAAAATACAGGAACAAGTTGTGGGACTTGGTTATAGATGGTGATAAAACTGCTATAAAGCTGCAAAAGTCGTGGCGAGAATGCATGAACTGTCTTAAAACCTACGAACTGAAACAGCGAATGGCTGCTGCAGTTAGAGCAACTTTGTCAGGACGAGATGCAGCGCCAGGTGTATCTGAGTTGCAGCTGAAAGATGTGTCTGAGAACTGTCGACCGATCGACCGGGGCCGCCCCCGATACATCTTGCGGCGACCACACCGCATTTACCAGCCGTCACCACTGCCGTTTGCACACAGCGGGGAAAAAGCCAGAAAAAGGCAGCTCAGTGTGTTTGACCCCTTTTATCAACACCTTCCTCTGACATCGCCAGCGACGGCTCGGATTCGGAAGACAATACCGGCAGCGAGGAATTCAAACAGCGCCGACTTTGCTTTACAGCCCCTCTTAGAAAAAATGGAGCGCTTGGAGGCTCGCGGTTACAGCGTTCCTGCCACCGCACTCCTCCCGCGAGCCCTGCCGACCCCCACGGATACCGACGGCTTCGACCAAGGCGGTACCGGCTGACGCACCACCGACACCGACAGCACCGACAGTAGCAGCGGAGCAGCTGCCACGGCAGCAGCCCCCACCCCTTTCCCCCGCAGCGGCTTTAGCCGCACCACTCTGTTTTGATTTAAAGCAACAGTACTCATTTTGTCATTTCTGATTGTAACGTCTTTCAGAGATTTGTTATTTAGAGTTTTGTTAAGTTTTTCTAATAAGCATAATGAATAAGTAAACATTTGGTATTTACAGGTATTTAGTACATAGTAATTGCAGTAAGGTGTATGCACTTAGTTAAGAGTTCAAATTGTAAGATTTTCTGTTGGTTCGAACCCTCTTAGTTGTCTGCCTAGGCATTTCAAAGGAGCTCCATGTAATATAGTTAAGGAATGTATAAACAGGTTTTAATTTTGGAAAGTGTTTTTTCGTTAATGTAACAATTTTATTTCTTTTTAGACACTGATTTGATGGATTAATTTTAACATAGTTTTTTAAGGTTTTAAGGATTTTTTGGTATTAGCATAAGTTAAGGTTTGTAGTAAATAGGTATTAATTTTAACAATTATTCCTTCACTAATGTGCAGAAGAACCAAGACTGAGAGGAAACAGCATTTCCCATGAAGTCAAACATCGATCACAATAACTGTTATGATAATCTGGGGTCAAAAGCATCAATCAAAAAAATATTTTGTCCTGAATGCTGAATTTGAAAATAGGCAGTTTGGGCTGGTAAATACAGAAAACCTATTTTGTGGTGAGAAAGAGGATTTAAATCCCCATGGAAAATTATTGAAAGGGATTGGCATAAATGGGAAATAAAGACTAGAGAAATTTTAGTTGGGAAATATCAGGAATAATTAAAAGGATTAGTAAAAGGAAAAGTAAGAGACATAAGATTTTGAAGGAAGAGGAATTGAAATAACAAAAGCACAATGGGAAATGGTAAACAAACTAACCAAGGAAGTAGAGAAGAGACTCCAAATGGAATTTTGAAGTGGGTTAAGGAGTTAAAAAATCTGTAGGGCTCCTGAAGAATGTAACTGCTGCCGAGAAGAAAATACACCCGGCTGCTGGTTGCACCCCAGCAGGCCGGGGAGGCAGAGTTAACATATACTGGTGGAGCCTAATTTTGATCCTAACCCTATTTGCACATAAGGAGTCCAATTGAAATCAAAAACCACGTTCCCATGTGTGGAATCTTGATCAGACTGGAGAGAAAAGACTTGAACTTGAAAAAGCAATAGTAAATTTTTCTGCTACAGTTGAAATCATAGTAAATGCAAGCATAGATGCAATAAAAGCACAGCAAATTGAAATCAATAGTCTCTCGAAAATATCTACTCAGAATAGATTAGCTTTGGATTTTTTATATGTTAAGGAAGGGGGTGTATGTGTAGTCATAAATGTAAGTTGTTGTAGTTATGTTAATCTAGATAAACGAGTGGAAACAGATTTACAGGCGATTGTAAACCACAATCAGATATTACATCAGATTTCTTTAGATGATACTTCTTGTGGATTTAAAGAAATATGGGATAAATTAACTTTCTGGTTACCAAATCTAAATTGGCTTAAACATTTGTTTGTAATATTGTTGGAATAATTGTAATATTGCTATGCATAATACTCTGCAATTGTTGTTACAAAATACTAAGACCTTTAAGTAAGATTGCTCATGTCAACGAGTTACAAGTTGAGAATTATGATCAGAATGTGATCAGAACAGATGAACTTAATTATGATCCAATTAAGAAGGTTCTGAAATATCTGGAAATTTTAACACAAATCAATGGTGACCAAAAAAAAAAAAAAAAAGGGGAATTGTGATGAATATACTGGTGATTTGTGTTAAAATTGTAAGACTTAGAGTGCACTGGGATTAAGGTCAGGATCTTGTGAGGCCTGTTTAGAGGGTAAAGAGAAAGAAACCTCTCTTGCAGACTTGCAAGGACACTGTCTGGTTAATTGGAGACATCACGGCTGAGAAGGAGCTGTCTTAAAGATAAACATTCAGAACTGGGAATTTGTTTTCTTCAGATAAGAAGCCTGCACAATTGAGCATGTGTGAAAGTGGATGCTTTGACCCTTACCACACTGAATGTAGGGAGAAGGGATTTATATGTTATCTCACCAGTTCGCTATAATTTTACACACCTAGAGGGAAAATCAAAATTCATAACAACACAACATGCATTTTCATTTTCGGTTGAAAACATCAACAAATGGTACCAATAAGAGATCAGTATTACTAGGATGAGCAAAAACACATTATTATGGATAATTTTATATTGGGCAAAGCAATGAAGCTCTTTTGCTCTTGCTGATTGCCTGCAAGTTTTCTGTCTGTGAAGCTAGAGCCTGGCCAGATCTACCTTTACAGATTAAAGAAATCTTGCTACCCTTAAACAAATTATGATTTTTGACCATCCTAGAGAAAATAAAGGTGCAACATAACAGGTAATAATGAATTGATTGAACTTTTTCAGACGTGTCTGATAGGGACACCCAGACTTAATGTAAATATGTTTGTTAATTATAGTAGTAAGTTTTAAGGTTCTTAGGTATTATTGTACTCATTTGGATTATTGTTAAACTTGTTTATAATTGTATTATGCAAAGTGTTCAAAGAATAACTTCCAAGGCCTTACTTGCACAAAAGAAAAACGGGGGAATTGTTGTCGGGCAAGAGGGGACATGGGTCCCAGGAACGCCTGTGCAATTCAGGCCTTGAAGAATTCTCTGTTGATAATATAGTGGCAGAGTAGGAGATGTGAGAAAGTGCTGATTGCTTGGTATGCTGAAGTCCAGCTGCCCCTGAGATGGGAGGCAAGCAAGATAAGGAGGAGGCGAGATCTGGGAAAGAGAGCAATTAGGCCGGATAGAAGAATTCCACAGAGTTGTGAAAACAATGATGTAACCTGTTAGAGAGCAACCAATAGTATGTTGCCAAGTGGGCATAATTATAGCAAACTGTATATAAGATGTGTCTGATGCTCAATAAAGTTGGAATCCACTGATCAAATTGGTCGAATAAGCGGCCCCCTTCTTGCAGTAGGGATGGGGCTGGGGCTGGGGCTGGGGCTGGGGCTAGGGCTGGGGCTGGGCTGGGGCTGAGGGCGGGGCTGGGGCAGGGCTGGGGCAGGGCTGGAGCTGGACTGGGACGGGGCCGGGTCTGGGGGCAGGGATTAGCTGGGGCTGGGATTGGGCTGGTGGCAGGGCTGGGGCTGGGTTGGGGCTGGGGCTGGGCTGGGGCTGAGCTGGGGGCAGGGCTAGGCTGGGGGCTGGGTCTGGGCTGGGTCTGGGGGCTTTGGCCGGGGCAGGGGGCACGGCTGGGGCTGGGCTGGGGCTGGAGGCTGGGGCCAGGGCTGGGGCTGGGGCTGGGGGCAGGGCTGGAGGTGGGGGCTGGGTTGGGGCTGAGGAAGGGCTGGGGCACGGCTAGGGCTTGGGCCGGGGCTAGGCTGGGGCTGGGGTCGGGGCTGAGGGCTGGGGTTGGGGCTGAGGGATGGGCTGGGGCTGGGGGCAGGGCTGGAGCCGGGGCTGGGGCCCAGACTGGGGCTGGGCAGGGTCAGAGCTGATGCTGGGGTTTGGCTGGGGCTGGGCTGGGGCTGGGCTGGGGGCTGGGCTGGGGCTGGGGCAGGGCTGGGGAAGGGGTTGGGGCTGGGCTGGAGCCGGGGCTGGGGCTGGGGCTGGGCTGGGTCTGGGGCTGGGCTGGGTCTAGGTCTGGGGCTGTGCTGGTGCTGTGCTGGGTGTGGGCTGGGGACTAGGGCTGGGGCAGGGCTGACGCAGGGCTGGGGCTGGGCTGGGGGCTGGGGCAGGGTTGGGGCTGGGCTGGGGCCAGGGCTGGGGCTGGAGGCTGGGGCCGGGGCTGGGCTGGGGCTGGGCTGGAGCTTGGGCCGGGGCTGGAACTGGGGCTGGGGCAGGGGTTGGGGCCGGGGCTGGGCTGTGGCTTGTACTGGGCTGGGGCTGGGCTAGGGCTGAGGTTGGGGCCGGGGCTGGGGCAGGGCTGGGGCTGGGATTGAGCCGGAGCTCGGGTCAGGGCTGGGGCAGGGCTGGGGCAGGGGCTGGAGCCGGAGCTGGGCTGGGGCTGGGCTGGGGCTGGAACCAAGGCTTGGGCAGGGCTGGGGCTGGGCTCCGGCCGGGGCTGGGGCTGGGGTATGGCTGGGGCTGGGCTGGGTCAGGGCTGGGTCAGGGCTGGGGCGGGGCTGGGGCCGGGGCTTGGGCAGCATTGGGGCTGGGCTGGGACCAGGTCTGGGGCTGGAGGCTGGGGCCAGGGCTGGGCTGGAGGCTGGGGCCAGGGCTGGGCTGGGGCTGGGCTGGGGCTAGGGCTGGGCTGGGGCTGGGGCAAGGGTGGGCTGGAGGCTGGGCTGGGGCTGGGGCAGGGCTGGGGCTGGGGCTGGGCTGGGGCTGGGCTGGGGCTGGAGGATGGGGCCAGGGCTGGGGCTGGGGCTGGGGGCAGGGCTGGAGGTGGGGCCTGGGTTGGGGCTGAGGAAGGGCTGGGGCACGGCTAGGGCTTGGGCCGGGGCTAGGCTGGGGCTAGGGCTGGGGGCTGGGGCTGGGGGCTGGGGCTGGGGCTTCGGCAGGTTTGGGGCAGGGTTGAGGTCTGGGGCTGGGGCAGGGCTAGTGCAGGGCTGGGCTAGGGGCTGGGGCCTGGGCTGGAGCTGGGCAGGGGCTGAGCTGGGTCTGGCCTGGGGGCACGGCTGGGGCCGGGACTGGGGCTAGGGCTGGGTTGGGGCTGGGGCAAGGGTGGGCTGGAGGCTGGGCTGGGGCGGGGGCAGGGCTGGGGCTGAGCTGCAGGCAGGGCTGGGGTGGGGCTTGGGCAGGGCTGGGGCTGGGCTGGGGGCTGGGGGCAGGGCTGGAGCCGGGGCTGGCACGCAGACCAGGGCTGGGCAGGGTCTGAGCTGTGGCTGGGGTTTGGCTGGGGCTGGGCTGGGGGCTGGGCTGGGGGCTGGGCTGGGGCAGGGCTGGGGAAGGGGTTGGGGCTGGGCTGGAGCCGGGGCTGGGGCTGGGGCTGGGCTGGGTCTAGGGCTGGGGCTGTGCTGGTGCTGTGCTGGGTGTGGGCTGGGGACTAGGGCTGGGGGACTAGGGCTGGGCAGGGCTTGGGCAGGGCTTGGGGCCGGGGCTGGGCTGCGGATGAGCTGGGGCTGGGCTGGGCTGGGGCCGGGGCTGG
>NW_027144507.1:0-36434 GCF_026170545.1 Melanerpes formicivorus | reverse complement strand
CCTGTATCTCAGCACAGGAATATGGTAGGGGAAGAATTCTAGCAGGCTCATTTTGACTGCCTCCAGAAGTTAGATCAGGATGGCAAATTGGGATTTGGTGGCTAGGGTCTTTCCTTTAGGTTTTACCCCAACAATGTTAGTCATTAGTTCGCTCACTCTCGAAATCAAGCATTTTACAGCAGGTTGGAGCAGCCTGTATCTCAGCACAGGAATAAGGTAGGGAAGAATTCTAAGGCTCATTTTGACTGCCTCCAGAAGTTAGATCAGATGGCAAATTGGATTTGGTGCTAGGTCTTTCCCTTTAGGTTTTACCCCAACAATGTTTTCATTAGTTTCGCTCACTCTCGAAATCAAGCATTTTACAGCAGGTTGGAGCAGCCTGTATCTCAGCACAGGAATAAGGTAGGGAAGAATTCTAAGGCTCATTTTGACTGCCTCCAGAAGTTAGATCAGATGGCAAATTGGATTTGGTGCTAGGTCTTTCCCTTTAGGTTTTACCCCAACAATGTTTTCATTAGTTTCGCTCACTCTCGAAATCAAGCATTTTACAGCAGGTTGGAGCAGCCTGTATCTCAGCACAGGAATAAGGTAGGGAAGAATTCTAAGGCTCATTTTGACTGCCTCCAGAAGTTAGATCAGATGGCAAATTGGATTTGGTGCTAGGTCTTTTCCCTTTAGGTTTTACCCCAACAATGTTTTCATTAGTTTCGCTCACTCTCGAAATCAAGCATTTTACAGCAGGTTGGAACAGCCTGTATCTCAGCACAGGAATAAGGTAGGGAAGAATTCTAAGGCTCATTTTGACTGCCTCCAGAAGTTAGATCAGATGGCAAATTGGATTTGGTGCTAGGTCTTTCCCTTTAGGTTTTACCCCAACAATGTTTTCATTAGTTTCGCTCACTCTCGAAATCAAGCATTTTACAGCAGGTTGGAGCAGCCTGTATCTCAGCACAGGAATAAGGTAGGGAAGAATTCTAAGGCTCATTTTGACTGCCTCCAGAAGTTAGATCAGATGGCAAATTGGATTTGGTGCTAGGTCTTTCCCTTTAGGTTTTACCCCAACAATGTTTTCATTAGTTTCGCTCACTCTCGAAATCAAGCATTTTACAGCAGGTTGGAGCAGCCTGTATCTCAGCACAGGAATAAGGTAGGGAAGAATTCTAAGGCTCATTTTGACTGCCTCCAGAAGTTAGATCAGATGGCAAATTGGATTTGGTGCTAGGTCTTTCCCTTTAGGTTTTACCCCAACAATGTTTTCATTAGTTTCGCTCACTCTCGAAATCAAGCATTTTACAGCAGGTTGGAGCAGCCTGTATCTCAGCACAGGAATAAGGTAGGGAAGAATTCTAAGGCTCATTTTGACTGCCTCCAGAAGTTAGATCAGATGGCAAATTGGATTTGGTGCTAGGTCTTTCCCTTTAGGTTTTACCCCAACAATGTTTTCATTAGTTTCGCTCACTCTCGAAATCAAGCATTTTACAGCAGGTTGGAGCAGCCTGTATCTCAGCACAGGAATAAGGTAGGGAAGAATTCTAAGGCTCATTTTGACTGCCTCCAGAAGTTAGATCAGATGGCAAATTGGATTTGGTGCTAGGTCTTTCCCTTTAGGTTTTACCCCAACAATGTTTTCATTAGTTTCGCTCACTCTCGAAATCAAGCATTTTACAGCAGGTTGGAGCAGCCTGTATCTCAGCACAGGAATAAGGTAGGGAAGAATTCTAAGGATCATTTTGACTGCCTCCAGAAGTTAGATCAGATGGCAAATTGGATTTGGTGCTAGGTCTTTCCCTTTAGGTTTTACCCCAACAATGTTTTCATTAGTTTCGCTCACTCTCGAAATCAAGCATTTTACAGCAGGTTGGAGCAGCCTGTATCTCAGCACAGGAATAAGGTAGGGAAGAATTCTAAGGCTCATTTTGACTGCCTCCAGAAGTTAGATCAGATGGCAAATTGGATTTGGTGCTAGGTCTTTCCCTTTAGGTTTTACCCCAACAATGTTTTCATTAGTTTCGCTCACTCTCGAAATCAAGCATTTTACAGCAGGTTGGAGCAGCCTGTATCTCAGCACAGGAATAAGGTAGGGAAGAATTCTAAGGCTCATTTTGACTGCCTCCAGAAGTTAGATCAGATGGCAAATTGGATTTGGTGCTAGGTCTTTCCCTTTAGGTTTTACCCCAACAATGTTTTCATTAGTTTCGCTCACTCTCGAAATCAAGCATTTTACAGCAGGTTGGAGCAGCCTGTATCTCAGCACAGGAATAAGGTAGGGAAGAATTCTAAGGCTCATTTTGACTGCCTCCAGAAGTTAGATCAGATGGCAAATTGGATTTGGTGCTAGGTCTTTCCCTTTAGGTTTTACCCCAACAATGTTTTCATTAGTTTCGCTCACTCTCGAAATCAAGCATTTTACAGCAGGTTGGAGCAGCCTGTATCTCAGCACAGGAATAAGGTAGGGAAGAATTCTAAGGCTCATTTTGACTGCCTCCAGAAGTTAGATCAGATGGCAAATTGGATTTGGTGCTAGGTCTTTCCCTTTAGGTTTTACCCCAACAATGTTTTCATTAGTTTCGCTCACTCTCGAAATCAAGCATTTTACAGCAGGTTGGAGCAGCCTGTATCTCAGCACAGGAATAAGGTAGGGAAGAATTCAAAGGCTCATTTTGACTGCCTCCAGAAGTTAGATCAGATGGCAAATTGGATTTGGTGCTAGGTCTTTCCCTTTAGGTTTTACCCCAACAATGTTTTCATTAGTTTCGCTCACTCTCGAAATCAAGCATTTTACAGCAGGTTGGAGCAGCCTGTATCTCAGCACAGGAATAAGGTAGGGAAGAATTCTAAGGCTCATTTTGACTGCCTCCAGAAGTTAGATCAGATGGCAAATTGGATTTGGTGCTAGGTCTTTCCCTTTAGGTTTTACCCCAACAATGTTTTCATTAGTTTCGCTCACTCTCGAAATCAAGCATTTTACAGCAGGTTGGAGCAGCCTGTATCTCAGCACAGGAATAAGGTAGGGAAGAATTCTAAGGCTCATTTTGACTGCCTCCAGAAGTTAGATCAGATGGCAAATTGGATTTGGTGCTAGGTCTTTCCCCTTTAGGTTTTACCCCAACAATGTTTTCATTAGTTTCGCTCACTCTCGAAATCAAGCATTTTACAGCAGGTTGGAGCAGCCTGTATCTCAGCACAGGAATAAGGTAGGGAAGAATTCTAAGGCTCATTTTGACTGCCTCCAGAAGTTAGATCAGATGGCAAATTGGATTTGGTGCTAGGTCTTTCCCTTTAGGTTTTACCCCAACAATGTTTTCATTAGTTTCGCTCACTCTCGAAATCAAGCATTTTACAGCAGGTTGGAGCAGCCTGTATCTCAGCACAGGAATAAGGTAGGGAAGAATTCTAAGGATCATTTTGACTGCCTCCAGAAGTTAGATCAGATGGCAAATTGGATTTGGTGCTAGGTCTTTCCCTTTAGGTTTTACCCCAACAATGTTTTCATTAGTTTCGCTCACTCTCGAAATCAAGCATTTTACAGCAGGTTGGAGCAGCCTGTATCTCAGCACAGGAATAAGGTAGGGAAGAATTCTAAGGCTCATTTTGACTGCCTCCAGAAGTTAGATCAGATGGCAAATTGGATTTGGTGCTAGGTCTTTCCCTTTAGGTTTTACCCCAACAATGTTTTCATTAGTTTCGCTCACTCTCGAAATCAAGCATTTTACAGCAGGTTGGAGCAGCCTGTATCTCAGCACAGGAATAAGGTAGGGAAGAATTCTAAGGATCATTTTGACTGCCTCCAGAAGTTAGATCAGATGGCAAATTGGATTTGGTGCTAGGTCTTTCCCTTTAGGTTTTACCCCAACAATGTTTTCATTAGTTTCGCTCACTCTCGAAATCAAGCATTTTACAGCAGGTTGGAGCAGCCTGTATCTCAGCACAGGAATAAGGTAGGGAAGAATTCTAAGGCTCATTTTGACTGCCTCCAGAAGTTAGATCAGATGGCAAATTGGATTTGGTGCTAGGTCTTTCCCTTTAGGTTTTACCCCAACAATGTTTTCATTAGTTTCGCTCACTCTCGAAATCAAGCATTTTACAGCAGGTTGGAGCAGCCTGTATCTCAGCACAGGAATAAGGTAGGGAAGAATTCAAAGGCTCATTTTGACTGCCTCCAGAAGTTAGATCAGATGGCAAATTGGATTTGGTGCTAGGTCTTTCCCTTTAGGTTTTACCCCAACAATGTTTTCATTAGTTTCGCTCACTCTCGAAATCAAGCATTTTACAGCAGGTTGGAGCAGCCTGTATCTCAGCACAGGAATAAGGTAGGGAAGAATTCTAAGGCTCATTTTGACTGCCTCCAGAAGTTAGATCAGATGGCAAATTGGATTTGGTGCTAGGGTCTTTCCCTTTAGGTTTTACCCCAACAATGTTTTCATTAGTTTCGCTCACTCTCGAAATCAAGCATTTTACAGCAGGTTGGAGCAGCCTGTATCTCAGCACAGGAATAAGGTAGGGAAGAATTCAAATGCTCATTTTGACTGCCTCCAGAAGTTAGATCAGATGGCAAATTGGATTTGGTGCTAGGTCTTTCCCTTTAGGTTTTACCCCAACAATGTTTTCATTAGTTTCGCTCACTCTCGAAATCAAGCATTTTACAGCAGGTTGGAGCAGCCTGTATCTCAGCACAGGAATAAGGTAGGGAAGAATTCTAAGGCTCATTTTGACTGCCTCCAGAAGTTAGATCAGATGGCAAATTGGATTTGGTGCTAGGTCTTTCCCTTTAGGTTTTACCCCAACAATGTTTTCATTAGTTTCGCTCACTCTCGAAATCAAGCATTTTACAGCAGGTTGGAGCAGCCTGTATCTCAGCACAGGAATAAGGTAGGGAAGAATTCTAAGGCTCATTTTGACTGCCTCCAGAAGTTAGATCAGATGGCAAATTGGATTTGGTGCTAGGTCTTTCCCTTTAGGTTTTACCCCAACAATGTTTTCATTAGTTTCGCTCACTCTCGAAATCAAGCATTTTACAGCAGGTTGGAGCAGCCTGTATCTCAGCACAGGAATAAGGTAGGGAAGAATTCTAAGGCTCATTTTGACTGCCTCCAGAAGTTAGATCAGATGGCAAATTGGATTTGGTGCTAGGTCTTTCCCTTTAGGTTTTACCCCAACAATGTTTTCATTAGTTTCGCTCACTCTCGAAATCAAGCATTTTACAGCAGGTTGGAGCAGCCTGTATCTCAGCACAGGAATAAGGTAGGGAAGAATTCTAAGGCTCATTTTGACTGCCTCCAGAAGTTAGATCAGATGGCAAATTGGATTTGGTGCTAGGTCTTTCCCTTTAGGTTTTACCCCAACAATGTTTTCATTAGTTTCGCTCACTCTCGAAATCAAGCATTTTACAGCAGGTTGGAGCAGCCTGTATCTCAGCACAGGAATAAGGTAGGGAAGAATTCTAAGGCTCATTTTGACTGCCTCCAGAAGTTAGATCAGATGGCAAATTGGATTTGGTGCTAGGTCTTTCCCTTTAGGTTTTACCCCAACAATGTTTTCATTAGTTTTCGCTCACTCTCGAAATCAAGCATTTTACAGCAGGTTGGAGCAGCCTGTATCTCAGCACAGGAATAAGGTAGGGAAGAATTCTAAGGCTCATTTTGACTGCCTCCAGAAGTTAGATCAGATGGCAAATTGGATTTGGTGCTAGGTCTTTCCCTTTAGGTTTTACCCCAACAATGTTTTCATTAGTTTCGCTCACTCTCGAAATCAAGCATTTTACAGCAGGTTGGAGCAGCCTGTATCTCAGCACAGGAATAAGGTAGGGAAGAATTCTAAGGCTCATTTTGACTGCCTCCAGAAGTTAGATCAGATGGCAAATTGGATTTGGTGCTAGGTCTTTCCCTTTAGGTTTTACCCCCAACAATGTTTTCATTAGTTTCGCTCACTCTCGAAATCAAGCATTTTACAGCAGGTTGGAGCAGCCTGTATCTCAGCACAGGAATAAGGTAGGGAAGAATTCTAAGGCTCATTTTGACTGCCTCCAGAAGTTAGATCAGATGGCAAATTGGATTTGGTGCTAGGTCTTTCCCTTTAGGTTTTACCCCAACAATGTTTTCATTAGTTTCGCTCACTCTCGAAATCAAGCATTTTACAGCAGGTTGGAGCAGCCTGTATCTCAGCACAGGAATAAGGTAGGGAAGAATTCTAAGGCTCATTTTGACTGCCTCCAGAAGTTAGATCAGATGGCAAATTGGATTTGGTGCTAGGTCTTTCCCTTTAGGTTTTACCCCAACAATGTTTTCATTAGTTTCGCTCACTCTCGAAATCAAGCATTTTACAGCAGGTTGGAGCAGCCTGTATCTCAGCACAGGAATAAGGTAGGGAAGAATTCAAATGCTCATTTTGACTGCCTCCAGAAGTTAGATCAGATGGCAAATTGGATTTGGTGCTAGGTCTTTCCCTTTAGGTTTTACCCCAACAATGTTTTCATTAGTTTCGCTCACTCTCGAAATCAAGCATTTTACAGCAGGTTGGAGCAGCCTGTATCTCAGCACAGGAATAAGGTAGGGAAGAATTCTAAGGATCATTTTGACTGCCTCCAGAAGTTAGATCAGATGGCAAATTGGATTTGGTGCTAGGTCTTTCCCTTTAGGTTTTACCCCAACAATGTTTTCATTAGTTTCGCTCACTCTCGAAATCAAGCATTTTACAGCAGGTTGGAGCAGCCTGTATCTCAGCACAGGAATAAGGTAGGGAAGAATTCTAAGGATCATTTTGACTGCCTCCAGAAGTTAGATCAGATGGCAAATTGGATTTGGTGCTAGGTCTTTCCCTTTAGGTTTTACCCCAACAATGTTTTCATTAGTTTCGCTCACTCTCGAAATCAAGCATTTTACAGCAGGTTGGAGCAGCCTGTATCTCAGCACAGGAATAAGGTAGGGAAGAATTCTAAGGCTCATTTTGACTGCCTCCAGAAGTTAGATCAGATGGCAAATTGGATTTGGTGCTAGGTCTTTCCCTTTAGGTTTTACCCCAACAATGTTTTCATTAGTTTCGCTCACTCTCGAAATCAAGCATTTTACAGCAGGTTGGAGCAGCCTGTATCTCAGCACAGGAATAAGGTAGGGAAGAATTCTAAGGCTCATTTTGACTGCCTCCAGAAGTTAGATCAGATGGCAAATTGGATTTGGTGCTAGGTCTTTCCCTTTAGGTTTTACCCCAACAATGTTTTCATTAGTTTCGCTCACTCTCGAAATCAAGCATTTTACAGCAGGTTGGAGCAGCCTGTATCTCAGCACAGGAATAAGGTAGGGAAGAATTCTAAGGCTCATTTTGACTGCCTCCAGAAGTTAGATCAGATGGCAAATTGGATTTGGTGCTAGGTCTTTCCCTTTAGGTTTTACCCCAACAATGTTTTCATTAGTTTCGCTCACTCTCGAAATCAAGCATTTTACAGCAGGTTGGAGCAGCCTGTATCTCAGCACAGGAATAAGGTAGGGAAGAATTCTAAGGATCATTTTGACTGCCTCCAGAAGTTAGATCAGATGGCAAATTGGATTTGGTGCTAGGTCTTTCCCTTTAGGTTTTACCCCAACAATGTTTTCATTAGTTTCGCTCACTCTCGAAATCAAGCATTTTACAGCAGGTTGGAGCAGCCTGTATCTCAGCACAGGAATAAGGTAGGGAAGAATTCTAAGGCTCATTTTGACTGCCTCCAGAAGTTAGATCAGATGGCAAATTGGATTTGGTGCTAGGTCTTTCCCTTTAGGTTTTACCCCAACAATGTTTTCATTAGTTTCGCTCACTCTCGAAATCAAGCATTTTACAGCAGGTTGGAGCAGCCTGTATCTCAGCACAGGAATAAGGTAGGGAAGAATTCTAAGGATCATTTTGACTGCCTCCAGAAGTTAGATCAGATGGCAAATTGGATTTGGTGCTAGGTCTTTCCCTTTAGGTTTTACCCCAACAATGTTTTCATTAGTTTCGCTCACTCTCGAAATCAAGCATTTTACAGCAGGTTGGAGCAGCCTGTATCTCAGCACAGGAATAAGGTAGGGAAGAATTCTAAGGCTCATTTTGACTGCCTCCAGAAGTTAGATCAGATGGCAAATTGGATTTGGTGCTAGGTCTTTCCCTTTAGGTTTTACCCCAACAATGTTTTCATTAGTTTCGCTCACTCTCGAAATCAAGCATTTTACAGCAGGTTGGAGCAGCCTGTATCTCAGCACAGGAATAAGGTAGGGAAGAATTCTAAGGCTCATTTTGACTGCCTCCAGAAGTTAGATCAGATGGCAAATTGGATTTGGTGCTAGGTCTTTCCCTTTAGGTTTTACCCCAACAATGTTTTCATTAGTTTCGCTCACTCTCGAAATCAAGCATTTTACAGCAGGTTGGAGCAGCCTGTATCTCAGCACAGGAATAAGGTAGGGAAGAATTCTAAGGCTCATTTTGACTGCCTCCAGAAGTTAGATCAGATGGCAAATTGGATTTGGTGCTAGGTCTTTCCCTTTAGGTTTTACCCCAACAATGTTTTCATTAGTTTCGCTCACTCTCGAAATCAAGCATTTTACAGCAGGTTGGAGCAGCCTGTATCTCAGCACAGGAATAAGGTAGGGAAGAATTCTAAGGCTCATTTTGACTGCCTCCAGAAGTTAGATCAGATGGCAAATTGGATTTGGTGCTAGGTCTTTCCCTTTAGGTTTTACCCCAACAATGTTTTCAATTAGTTTCGCTCACTCTCGAAATCAAGCATTTTACAGCAGGTTGGAGCAGCCTGTATCTCAGCACAGGAATAAGGTAGGGAAGAATTCTAAGGCTCATTTTGACTGCCTCCAGAAGTTAGATCAGATGGCAAATTGGATTTGGTGCTAGGTCTTTCCCTTTAGGTTTTACCCCAACAATGTTTTCATTAGTTTCGCTCACTCTCGAAATCAAGCATTTTACAGCAGGTTGGAGCAGCCTGTATCTCAACACAGGAATAAGGTAGGGAAGAATTCTAAGGCTCATTTTGACTGCCTCCAGAAGTTAGATCAGATGGCAAATTGGATTTGGTGCTAGGTCTTTCCCTTTAGGTTTTACCCCAACAATGTTTTCATTAGTTTCGCTCACTCTCGAAATCAAGCATTTTACAGCAGGTTGGAGCAGCCTGTATCTCAGCACAGGAATAAGGTAGGGAAGAATTCTAAGGATCATTTTGACTGCCTCCAGAAGTTAGATCAGATGGCAAATTGGATTTTGGTGCTAGGTCTTTCCCTTTAGGTTTTACCCCAACAATGTTTTCATTAGTTTCGCTCACTCTCGAAATCAAGCATTTTACAGCAGGTTGGAGCAGCCTGTATCTCAGCACAGGAATAAGGTAGGGAAGAATTCTAAGGATCATTTTGACTGCCTCCAGAAGTTAGATCAGATGGCAAATTGGATTTGGTGCTAGGTCTTTCCCTTTAGGTTTTACCCCAACAATGTTTTCATTAGTTTCGCTCACTCTCGAAATCAAGCATTTTACAGCAGGTTGGAGCAGCCTGTATCTCAGCACAGGAATAAGGTAGGGAAGAATTCTAAGGATCATTTTGACTGCCTCCAGAAGTTAGATCAGATGGCAAATTGGATTTGGTGCTAGGTCTTTCCCTTTAGGTTTTACCCCAACAATGTTTTCATTAGTTTCGCTCACTCTCGAAATCAAGCATTTTACAGCAGGTTGGAGCAGCCTGTATCTCAGCACAGGAATAAGGTAGGGAAGAATTCTAAGGATCATTTTGACTGCCTCCAGAAGTTAGATCAGATGGCAAATTGGATTTGGTGCTAGGTCTTTCCCTTTAGGTTTTACCCCAACAATGTTTTCATTAGTTTCGCTCACTCTCGAAATCAAGCATTTTACAGCAGGTTGGAGCAGCCTGTATCTCAGCACAGGAATAAGGTAGGGAAGAATTCTAAGGCTCATTTTGACTGCCTCCAGAAGTTAGATCAGATGGCAAATTGGATTTGGTGCTAGGTCTTTCCCTTTAGGTTTTACCCCAACAATGTTTTCATTAGTTTCGCTCACTCTCGAAATCAAGCATTTTACAGCAGGTTGGAGCAGCCTGTATCTCAGCACAGGAATAAGGTAGGGAAGAATTCTAAGGATCATTTTGACTGCCTCCAGAAGTTAGATCAGATGGCAAATTGGATTTGGTGCTAGGTCTTTCCCTTTAGGTTTTACCCCAACAATGTTTTCATTAGTTTTCGCTCACTCTCGAAATCAAGCATTTTACAGCAGGTTGGAGCAGCCTGTATCTCAGCACAGGAATAAGGTAGGGAAGAATTCTAAGGATCATTTTGACTGCCTCCAGAAGTTAGATCAGATGGCAAATTGGATTTGGTGCTAGGTCTTTCCCTTTACGTTTTACCCCAACAATGTTTTCATTAGTTTCGCTCACTCTCGAAATCAAGCATTTTACAGCAGGTTGGAGCAGCCTGTATCTCAGCACAGGAATAAGGTAGGGAAGAATTCAAATGCTCATTTTGACTGCCTCCAGAAGTTAGATCAGATGGCAAATTGGATTTGGTGCTAGGTCTTTCCCTTTAGGTTTTACCCCAACAATGTTTTCATTAGTTTCGCTCACTCTCGAAATCAAGCATTTTACAGCAGGTTGGAGCAGCCTGTATCTCAGCACAGGAATAAGGTAGGGAAGAATTCTAAGGCTCATTTTGACTGCCTCCAGAAGTTAGATCAGATGGCAAATTGGATTTGGTGCTAGGTCTTTCCCTTTAGGTTTTACCCCAACAATGTTTTCATTAGTTTCGCTCACTCTCGAAATCAAGCATTTTACAGCAGGTTGGAGCAGCCTGTATCTCAGCACAGGAATAAGGTAGGGAAGAATTCTAAGGCTCATTTTGACTGCCTCCAGAAGTTAGATCAGATGGCAAATTGGATTTGGTGCTAGGTCTTTCCCTTTAGGTTTTACCCCAACAATGTTTTCATTAGTTTCGCTCACTCTCGAAATCAAGCATTTTACAGCAGGTTGGAGCAGCCTGTATCTCAGCACAGGAATAAGGTAGGGAAGAATTCAAATGCTCATTTTGACTGCCTCCAGAAGTTAGATCAGATGGCAAATTGGATTTGGTGCTAGGTCTTTCCCTTTAGGTTTTACCCCAACAATGTTTTCATTAGTTTCGCTCACTCTCGAAATCAAGCATTTTACAGCAGGTTGGAGCAGCCTGTATCTCAGCACAGGAATAAGGTAGGGAAGAATTCTAAGGCTCATTTTGACTGCCTCCAGAAGTTAGATCAGATGGCAAATTGGATTTGGTGCTAGGTCTTTCCCTTTAGGTTTTACCCCAACAATGTTTTCATTAGTTTCGCTCACTCTCGAAATCAAGCATTTTACAGCAGGTTGGAGCAGCCTGTATCTCAGCACAGGAATAAGGTAGGGAAGAATTCAAATGCTCATTTTGACTGCCTCCAGAAGTTAGATCAGATGGCAAATTGGATTTGGTGCTAGGTCTTTCCCTTTAGGTTTTACCCCAACAATGTTTTCATTAGTTTCGCTCACTCTCGAAATCAAGCATTTTACAGCAGGTTGGAGCAGCCTGTATCTCAGCACAGGAATAAGGTAGGGAAGAATTCTAAGGATCATTTTGACTGCCTCCAGAAGTTAGATCAGATGGCAAATTGGATTTGGTGCTAGGTCTTTCCCTTTAGGTTTTACCCCAACAATGTTTTCATTAGTTTCGCTCACTCTCGAAATCAAGCATTTTACAGCAGGTTGGAGCAGCCTGTATCTCAGCACAGGAATAAGGTAGGGAAGAATTCTAAGGCTCATTTTGACTGCCTCCAGAAGTTAGATCAGATGGCAAATTGGATTTGGTGCTAGGTCTTTCCCTTTAGGTTTTACCCCAACAATGTTTTCATTAGTTTCGCTCACTCTCGAAATCAAGCATTTTACAGCAGGTTGGAGCAGCCTGTATCTCAGCACAGGAATAAGGTAGGGAAGAATTCTAAGGCTCATTTTGACTGCCTCCAGAAGTTAGATCAGATGGCAAATTGGATTTGGTGCTAGGTCTTTCCCTTTAGGTTTTACCCCAACAATGTTTTCATTAGTTTCGCTCACTCTCGAAATCAAGCATTTTACAGCAGGTTGGAGCAGCCTGTATCTCAGCACAGGAATAAGGTAGGGAAGAATTCTAAGGCTCATTTTGACTGCCTCCAGAAGTTAGATCAGATGGCAAATTGGATTTGGTGCTAGGTCTTTCCCTTTAGGTTTTACCCCAACAATGTTTTCATTAGTTTCGCTCACTCTCGAAATCAAGCATTTTACAGCAGGTTGGAGCAGCCTGTATCTCAGCACAGGAATAAGGTAGGGAAGAATTCTAAGGATCATTTTGACTGCCTCCAGAAGTTAGATCAGATGGCAAATTGGATTTGGTGCTAGGTCTTTCCCTTTAGGTTTTACCCCAACAATGTTTTCATTAGTTTCGCTCACTCGAAATCAAGCATTTTACAGCAGGTTGGAGCAGCCTGTATCTCAGCACAGGAATAAGGTAGGGAAGAATTCAAATGCTCATTTTGACTGCCTCCAGAAGTTAGATCAGATGGCAAATTGGATTTGGTGCTAGGTCTTTCCCTTTAGGTTTTACCACAACAATGTTTTCATTAGTTTCGCTCACTCTCGAAATCAAGCATTTTACAGCAGGTTGGAGCAGCCTGTATCTCAGCACAGGAATAAGGTAGGGAAGAATTCTAAGGATCATTTTGACTGCCTCCAGAAGTTAGATCAGATGGCAAATTGGATTTGGTGCTAGGTCTTTCCCTTTAGGTTTTACCCCAACAATGTTTTCATTAGTTTCGCTCACTCTCGAAATCAAGCATTTTACAGCAGGTTGGAGCAGCCTGTATCTCAGCACAGGAATAAGGTAGGGAAGAATTCTAAGGCTCATTTTGACTGCCTCCAGAAATTAGATCAGATGGCAAATTGGATTTGGTGCTAGGTCTTTCCCTTTAGGTTTTACCCCAACAATGTTTTCATTAGTTTCGCTCACTCTCGAAATCAAGCATTTTACAGCAGGTTGGAGCAGCCTGTATCTCAGCACAGGAATAAGGTAGGGAAGAATTCTAAGGATCATTTTGACTGCCTCCAGAAGTTAGATCAGATGGCAAATTGGATTTGGTGCTAGGTCTTTCCCTTTACGTTTTACCCCAACAATGTTTTCATTAGTTTCGCTCACTCTCGAAATCAAGCATTTTACAGCAGGTTGGAGCAGCCTGTATCTCAGCACAGGAATAAGGTAGGGAAGAATTCAAATGCTCATTTTGACTGCCTCCAGAAGTTAGATCAGATGGCAAATTGGATTTGGTGCTAGGTCTTTCCCTTTAGGTTTTACCCCAACAATGTTTTCATTAGTTTCGCTCACTCTCGAAATCAAGCATTTTACAGCAGGTTGGAGCAGCCTGTATCTCAGCACAGGAATAAGGTAGGGAAGAATTCTAAGGCTCATTTTGACTGCCTCCAGAAGTTAGATCAGATGGCAAATTGGATTTGGTGCTAGGTCTTTCCCTTTAGGTTTTACCCCAACAATGTTTTCATTAGTTTCGCTCACTCTCGAAATCAAGCATTTTACAGCAGGTTGGAGCAGCCTGTATCTCAGCACAGGAATAAGGTAGGGAAGAATTCTAAGGCTCATTTTGACTGCCTCCAGAAGTTAGATCAGATGGCAAATTGGATTTGGTGCTAGGTCTTTCCCTTTAGGTTTTACCCCAACAATGTTTTCATTAGTTTCGCTCACTCTCGAAATCAAGCATTTTACAGCAGGTTGGAGCAGCCTGTATCTCAGCACAGGAATAAGGTAGGGAAGAATTCTAAGGCTCATTTTGACTGCCTCCAGAAGTTAGATCAGATGGCAAATTGGATTTGGTGCTAGGTCTTTCCCTTTAGGTTTTACCCCAACAATGTTTTCATTAGTTTCGCTCACTCTCGAAATCAAGCATTTTACAGCAGGTTGGAGCAGCCTGTATCTCAGCACAGGAATAAGGTAGGGAAGAATTCAAATGCTCATTTTGACTGCCTCCAGAAGTTAGATCAGATGGCAAATTGGATTTGGTGCTAGGTCTTTCCCTTTAGGTTTTACCCCAACAATGTTTTCATTAGTTTCGCTCACTCTCGAAATCAAGCATTTTACAGCAGGTTGGAGCAGCCTGTATCTCAGCACAGGAATAAGGTAGGGAAGAATTCTAAGGATCATTTTGACTGCCTCCAGAAGTTAGATCAGATGGCAAATTGGATTTGGTGCTAGGTCTTTCCCTTTAGGTTTTACCCCAACAATGTTTTCATTAGTTTCGCTCACTCTCGAAATCAAGCATTTTACAGCAGGTTGGAGCAGCCTGTATCTCAGCACAGGAATAAGGTAGGGAAGAATTCTAAGGCTCATTTTGACTGCCTCCAGAAGTTAGATCAGATGGCAAATTGGATTTGGTGCTAGGTCTTTCCCTTTAGGTTTTACCCCAACAATGTTTTCATTAGTTTCGCTCACTCTCGAAATCAAGCATTTTACAGCAGGTTGGAGCAGCCTGTATCTCAGCACAGGAATAAGGTAGGGAAGAATTCTAAGGCTCATTTTGACTGCCTCCAGAAGTTAGATCAGATGGCAAATTGGATTTGGTGCTAGGTCTTTCCCTTTAGGTTTTACCCCAACAATGTTTTCATTAGTTTCGCTCACTCTCGAAATCAAGCATTTTACAGCAGGTTGGAGCAGCCTGTATCTCAGCACAGGAATAAGGTAGGGAAGAATTCTAAGGATCATTTTGACTGCCTCCAGAAGTTAGATCAGATGGCAAATTGGATTTGGTGCTAGGTCTTTCCCTTTAGGTTTTACCCCAACAATGTTTTCATTAGTTTCGCTCACTCTCGAAATCAAGCATTTTACAGCAGGTTGGAGCAGCCTGTATCTCAGCACAGGAATAAGGTAGGGAAGAATTCTAAGGATCATTTTGACTGCCTCCAGAAGTTAGATCAGATGGCAAATTGGATTTGGTGCTAGGTCTTTCCCTTTAGGTTTTACCCCAACAATGTTTTCATTAGTTTCGCTCACTCTCGAAATCAAGCATTTTACAGCAGGTTGGAGCAGCCTGTATCTCAGCACAGGAATAAGGTAGGGAAGAATTCTAAGGCTCATTTTGACTGCCTCCAGAAGTTAGATCAGATGGCAAATTGGATTTGGTGCTAGGTCTTTCCCTTTAGGTTTTACCCCAACAATGTTTTCATTAGTTTCGCTCACTCTCGAAATCAAGCATTTTACAGCAGGTTGGAGCAGCCTGTATCTCAGCACAGGAATAAGGTAGGGAAGAATTCTAAGGATCATTTTGACTGCCTCCAGAAGTTAGATCAGATGGCAAATTGGATTTGGTGCTAGGTCTTTCCCTTTAGATTTTACCCCAACAATGTTTTCATTAGTTTCGCTCACTCTCGAAATCAAGCATTTTACAGCAGGTTGGAGCAGCCTGTATCTCAGCACAGGAATAAGGTAGGGAAGAATTCTAAGGATCATTTTGACTGCCTCCAGAAGTTAGATCAGATGGCAAATTGGATTTGGTGCTAGGTCTTTCCCTTTAGGTTTTACCCCAACAATGTTTTCATTAGTTTCGCTCACTCTCGAAATCAAGCATTTTACAGCAGGTTGGAGCAGCCTGTATCTCAGCACAGGAATAAGGTAGGGAAGAATTCTAAGGCTCATTTTGACTGCCTCCAGAAGTTAGATCAGATGGCAAATTGGATTTGGTGCTAGGTCTTTCCCTTTAGGTTTTACCCCAACAATGTTTTCATTAGTTTCGCTCACTCTCGAAATCAAGCATTTTACAGCAGGTTGGAGCAGCCTGTATCTCAGCACAGGAATAAGGTAGGGAAGAATTCTAAGGCTCATTTTGACTGCCTCCAGAAGTTAGATCAGATGGCAAATTGGATTTGGTGCTAGGTCTTTCCCTTTAGGTTTTACCCCAACAATGTTTTCATTAGTTTCGCTCACTCTCGAAATCAAGCATTTTACAGCAGGTTGGAGCAGCCTGTATCTCAGCACAGGAATAAGGTAGGGAAGAATTCTAAGGCTCATTTTGACTGCCTCCAGAAGTTAGATCAGATGGCAAATTGGATTTGGTGCTAGGTCTTTCCCTTTAGGTTTTACCCCAACAATGTTTTCATTAGTTTCGCTCACTCTCGAAATCAAGCATTTTACAGCAGGTTGGAGCAGCCTGTATCTCAGCACAGGAATAAGGTAGGGAAGAATTCAAATGCTCATTTTGACTGCCTCCAGAAGTTAGATCAGATGGCAAATTGGATTTGGTGCTAGGTCTTTCCCTTTAGGTTTTACCCCAACAATGTTTTCATTAGTTTCGCTCACTCTCGAAATCAAGCATTTTACAGCAGGTTGGAGCAGCCTGTATCTCAGCACAGGAATAAGGTAGGGAAGAATTCTAAGGATCATTTTGACTGCCTCCAGAAGTTAGATCAGATGGCAAATTGGATTTGGTGCTAGGTCTTTCCCTTTAGGTTTTACCCCAACAATGTTTTCATTAGTTTCGCTCACTCTCGAAATCAAGCATTTTACAGCAGGTTGGAGCAGCCTGTATCTCAGCACAGGAATAAGGTAGGGAAGAATTCTAAGGCTCATTTTGACTGCCTCCAGAAGTTAGATCAGATGGCAAATTGGATTTGGTGCTAGGTCTTTCCCTTTAGGTTTTACCCCAACAATGTTTTCATTAGTTTCGCTCACTCTCGAAATCAAGCATTTTACAGCAGGTTGGAGCAGCCTGTATCTCAACACAGGAATAAGGTAGGGAAGAATTCTAAGGATCATTTTGACTGCCTCCAGAAGTTAGATCAGATGGCAAATTGGATTTGGTGCTAGGTCTTTCCCTTTAGGTTTTACCCCAACAATGTTTTCATTAGTTTCGCTCACTCTCGAAATCAAGCATTTTACAGCAGGTTGGAGCAGCCTGTATCTCAGCACAGGAATAAGGTAGGGAAGAATTCAAATGCTCATTTTGACTGCCTCCAGAAGTTAGATCAGATGGCAAATTGGATTTGGTGCTAGGTCTTTCCCTTTAGGTTTTACCCCAACAATGTTTTCATTAGTTTCGCTCACTCTCGAAATCAAGCATTTTACAGCAGGTTGGAGCAGCCTGTATCTCAGCACAGGAATAAGGTAGGGAAGAATTCTAAGGATCATTTTGACTGCCTCCAGAAGTTAGATCAGATGGCAAATTGGATTTGGTGCTAGGTCTTTCCCTTTAGGTTTTACCCCAACAATGTTTTCATTAGTTTCGCTCACTCTCGAAATCAAGCATTTTACAGCAGGTTGGAGCAGCCTGTATCTCAGCACAGGAATAAGGTAGGGAAGAATTCTAAGGCTCATTTTGACTGCCTCCAGAAGTTAGATCAGATGGCAAATTGGATTTGGTGCTAGGTCTTTCCCTTTAGGTTTTACCCCAACAATGTTTTCATTAGTTTCGCTCACTCTCGAAATCAAGCATTTTACAGCAGGTTGGAGCAGCCTGTATCTCAGCACAGGAATAAGGTAGGGAAGAATTCTAAGGCTCATTTTGACTGCCTCCAGAAGTTAGATCAGATGGCAAATTGGATTTGGTGCTAGGTCTTTCCCTTTAGGTTTTACCCCAACAATGTTTTCATTAGTTTCGCTCACTCTCGAAAGCAAGCATTTTACAGCAGGTTGGAGCAGCCTGTATCTCAGCACAGGAATAAGGTAGGGAAGAATTCTAAGGCTCATTTTGACTGCCTCCAGAAGTTAGATCAGATGGCAAATTGGATTTGGTGCTAGGTCTTTCCCTTTAGGTTTTACCCCAACAATGTTTTCATTAGTTTCGCTCACTCTCGAAATCAAGCATTTTACAGCAGGTTGGAGCAGCCTGTATCTCAGCACAGGAATAAGGTAGGGAAGAATTCTAAGGCTCATTTTGACTGCCTCCAGAAGTTAGATCAGATGGCAAATTGGATTTGGTGCTAGGTCTTTCCCTTTAGGTTTTACCCCAACAATGTTTTCATTAGTTTCGCTCACTCTCGAAATCAAGCATTTTGCAGCAGGTTGGAGCAGCCTGTATCTCAGCACAGGAATAAGGTAGGGAAGAATTCTAAGGATCATTTTGACTGCCTCCAGAAGTTAGATCAGATGGCAAATTGGATTTGGTGCTAGGTCTTTCCCTTTAGGTTTTACCCCAACAATGTTTTCATTAGTTTCGCTCACTCTCGAAATCAAGCATTTTACAGCAGGTTGGAGCAGCCTGTATCTCAGCACAGGAATAAGGTAGGGAAGAATTCTAAGGCTCATTTTGACTGCCTCCAGAAGTTAGATCAGATGGCAAATTGGATTTGGTGCTAGGTCTTTCCCTTTAGGTTTTACCCCAACAATGTTTTCATTAGTTTCGCTCACTCTCGAAATCAAGCATTTTACAGCAGGTTGGAGCAGCCTGTATCTCAGCACAGGAATAAGGTAGGGAAGAATTCTAAGGCTCATTTTGACTGCCTCCAGAAGTTAGATCAGATGGCAAATTGGATTTGGTGCTAGGTCTTTCCCTTTAGGTTTTACCCCAACAATGTTTTCATTAGTTTCGCTCACTCTCGAAATCAAGCAATTTACAGCAGGTTGGAGCAGCCTGTATCTCAGCACAGGAATAAGGTAGGGAAGAATTCTAAGGCTCATTTTGACTGCCTCCAGAAGTTAGATCAGATGGCAAATTGGATTTGGTGCTAGGTCTTTCCCTTTAGGTTTTACCCCAACAATGTTTTCATTAGTTTCGCTCACTCTCGAAATCAAGCATTTTGCAGCGGGTTGGAGCAGCCTGTATCTCAGCACAGGAATAAGGTAGGGAAGAATTCTAAGGCTCATTTTGACTGCCTCCAGAAGTTAGATCAGATGGCAAATTGGATTTGGTGCTAGGTCTTTCCCTTTAGGTTTTACCCCAACAATGTTTTCATTAGTTTCGCTCACTCTCGAAATCAAGCATTTTACAGCAGGTTGGAGCAGCCTGTATCTCAGCACAGGAATAAGGTAGGGAAGAATTCTAAGGCTCATTTTGACTGCCTCCAGAAGTTAGATCAGATGGCAAATTGGATTTGGTGCTAGGTCTTTCCCTTTAGGTTTTACCCCAACAATGTTTTCATTAGTTTCGCTCACTCTCGAAATCAAGCATTTTACAGCAGGTTGGAGCAGCCTGTATCTCAGCACAGGAATAAGGTAGGGAAGAATTCTAAGGCTCATTTTGACTGCCTCCAGAAGTTAGATCAGATGGCAAATTGGATTTGGTGCTAGGTCTTTCCCTTTAGGTTTTACCCCAACAATGTTTTCATTAGTTTCGCTCACTCTCGAAATCAAGCAATTTACAGCAGGTTGGAGCAGCCTGTATCTCAGCACAGGAATAAGGTAGGGAAGAATTCTAAGGCTCATTTTGACTGCCTCCAGAAGTTAGATCAGATGGCAAATTGGATTTGGTGCTAGGTCTTTCCCTTTAGGTTTTACCCCAACAATGTTTTCATTAGTTTCGCTCACTCTCGAAATCAAGCATTTTACAGCAGGTTGGAGCAGCCTGTATCTCAGCACAGGAATAAGGTAGGGAAGAATTCTAAGGCTCATTTTGACTGCCTCCAGAAGTTAGATCAGATGGCAAATTGGATTTGGTGCTAGGTCTTTCCCTTTAGGTTTTACCCCAACAATGTTTTCATTAGTTTCGCTCACTCTCGAAATCAAGCATTTTACAGCAGGTTGGAGCAGCCTGTATCTCAGCACAGGAATAAGGTAGGGAAGAATTCTAAGGATCATTTTGACTGCCTCCAGAAGTTAGATCAGATGGCAAATTGGATTTGGTGCTAGGTCTTTCCCTTTAGGTTTTACCCCAACAATGTTTTCATTAGTTTCGCTCACTCTCGAAATCAAGCATTTTACAGCAGGTTGGAGCAGCCTGTATCTCAGCACAGGAATAAGGTAGGGAAGAATTCAAAGGATCATTTTGACTGCCTCCAGAAGTTAGATCAGATGGCAAATTGGATTTGGTGCTAGGTCTTTCCCTTTAGGTTTTACCCCAACAATGTTTTCAGTAGTTTCGCTCACTCTCGAAATCAAGCATTTTACAGCAGGTTGGAGCAGCCTGTATCTCAGCACAGGAATAAGGTAGGGAAGAATTCTAAGGATCATTTTGACTGCCTCCAGAAGTTAGATCAGATGGCAAATTGGATTTGGTGCTAGGTCTTTCCCTTTAGGTTTTACCCCAACAATGTTTTCATTAGTTTCGCTCACTCTCGAAATCAAGCATTTTACAGCAGGTTGGAGCAGCCTGTATCTCAGCACAGGAATAAGGTAGGGAAGAATTCTAAGGCTCATTTTGACTGCCTCCAGAAGTTAGATCAGATGGCAAATTGGATTTGGTGCTAGGTCTTTCCCTTTAGGTTTTACCCCAACAATGTTTTCATTAGTTTCGCTCACTCTCGAAATCAAGCATTTTACAGCAGGTTGGAGCAGCCTGTATCTCAGCACAGGAATAAGGTAGGGAAGAATTCAAAGGCTCATTTTGACTGCCTCCAGAAGTTAGATCAGATGACAAATTGGATTTGGTGCTAGGTCTTTCCCTTTAGGTTTTACCCCAACAATGTTTTCATTAGTTTCGCTCACTCTCGAAATCAAGCATTTTACAGCAGGTTGGAGCAGCCTGTATCTCAGCACAGGAATAAGGTAGGGAAGAATTCTAAGGCTCATTTTGACTGCCTCCAGAAGTTAGATCAGATGGCAAATTGGATTTGGTGCTAGGTCTTTCCCTTTAGGTTTTACCCCAACAATGTTTTCATTAGTTTCGCTCACTCTCGAAATCAAGCATTTTACAGCAGGTTGGAGCAGCCTGTATCTCAGCACAGGAATAAGGTAGGGAAGAATTCTAAGGCTCATTTTGACTGCCTCCAGAAGTTAGATCAGATGGCAAATTGGATTTGGTGCTAGGTCTTTCCCTTTAGGTTTTACCCCAACAATGTTTTCATTAGTTTCGCTCACTCTCGAAATCAAGCATTTTACAGCAGGTTGGAGCAGCCTGTATCTCAGCACAGGAATAAGGTAGGGAAGAATTCAAAGGCTCATTTTGACTGCCTCCAGAAGTTAGATCAGATGGCAAATTGGATTTGGTGCTAGGTCTTTCCCTTTAGGTTTTACCCCAACAATGTTTTCATTAGTTTCGCTCACTCTCGAAATCAAGCATTTTACAGCAGGTTGGAGCAGCCTGTATCTCAGCACAGGAATAAGGTAGGGAAGAATTCTAAGGCTCATTTTGACTGCCTCCAGAAGTTAGATCAGATGGCAAATTGGATTTGGTGCTAGGTCTTTCCCTTTAGGTTTTACCCCAACAATGTTTTCATTAGTTTCGCTCACTCTCGAAATCAAGCATTTTACAGCAGGTTGGAGCAGCCTGTATCTCAGCACAGGAATAAGGTAGGGAAGAATTCTAAGGCTCATTTTGACTGCCTCCAGAAGTTAGATCAGATGGCAAATTGGATTTGGTGCTAGGTCTTTCCCTTTAGGTTTTACCCCAACAATGTTTTCATTAGTTTCGCTCACTCTCGAAATCAAGCATTTTACAGCAGGTTGGAGCAGCCTGTATCTCAGCACAGGAATAAGGTAGGGAAGAATTCTAAGGCTCATTTTGACTGCCTCCAGAAGTTAGATCAGATGGCAAATTGGATTTGGTGCTAGGTCTTTCCCTTTAGGTTTTACCCCAACAATGTTTTCATTAGTTTCGCTCACTCTCGAAATCAAGCATTTTACAGCAGGTTGGAGCAGCCTGTATCTCAGCACAGGAATAAGGTAGGGAAGAATTCTAAGGATCATTTTGACTGCCTCCAGAAGTTAGATCAGATGGCAAATTGGATTTGGTGCTAGGTCTTTCCCTTTAGGTTTTACCCCAACAATGTTTTCATTAGTTTCGCTCACTCTCGAAATCAAGCATTTTACAGCAGGTTGGAGCAGCCTGTATCTCAGCACAGGAATAAGGTAGGGAAGAATTCTAAGGATCATTTTGACTGCCTCCAGAAGTTAGATCAGATGGCAAATTGGATTTGGTGCTAGGTCTTTCCCTTTAGGTTTTACCCCAACAATGTTTTCATTAGTTTCGCTCACTCTCGAAATCAAGCATTTTGCAGCAGGTTGGAGCAGCCTGTATCTCAGCACAGGAATAAGGTAGGGAAGAATTCTAAGGATCATTTTGACTGCCTCCAGAAGTTAGATCAGATGGCAAATTGGATTTGGTGCTAGGTCTTTCCCTTTAGGTTTTACCCCAACAATGTTTTCATTAGTTTCGCTCACTCTCGAAATCAAGCATTTTACAGCAGGTTGGAGCAGCCTGTATCTCAGCACAGGAATAAGGTAGGGAAGAATTCTAAGGCTCATTTTGACTGCCTCCAGAAGTTAGATCAGATGGCAAATTGGATTTGGTGCTAGGTCTTTCCCTTTAGGTTTTACCCCAACAATGTTTTCATTAGTTTCGCTCACTCTCGAAATCAAGCATTTTACAGCAGGTTGGAGCAGCCTGTATCTCAGCACAGGAATAAGGTAGGGAAGAATTCAAATGCTCATTTTGACTGCCTCCAGAAGTTAGATCAGATGGCAAATTGGATTTGGTGCTAGGTCTTTCCCTTTAGGTTTTACCCCAACAATGTTTTCATTAGTTTCGCTCACTCTCGAAATCAAGCATTTTACAGCAGGTTGGAGCAGCCTGTATCTCAGCACAGGAATAAGGTAGGGAAGAATTCTAAGGATCATTTTGACTGCCTCCAGAAGTTAGATCAGATGGCAAATTGGATTTGGTGCTAGGTCTTTCCCTTTAGGTTTTACCCCAACAATGTTTTCATTAGTTTCGCTCACTCTCGAAATCAAGCATTTTACAGCAGGTTGGAGCAGCCTGTATCTCAGCACAGGAATAAGGTAGGGAAGAATTCTAAGGCTCATTTTGACTGCCTCCAGAAGTTAGATCAGATGGCAAATTGGATTTGGTGCTAGGTCTTTCCCTTTAGGTTTTACCCCAACAATGTTTTCATTAGTTTCGCTCACTCTCGAAATCAAGCATTTTACAGCAGGTTGGAGCAGCCTGTATCTCAGCACAGGAATAAGGTAGGGAAGAATTCTAAGGATCATTTTGACTGCCTCCAGAAGTTAGATCAGATGGCAAATTGGATTTGGTGCTAGGTCTTTCCCTTTAGGTTTTACCCCAACAATGTTTTCATTAGTTTCGCTCACTCTCGAAATCAAGCATTTTACAGCAGGTTGGAGCAGCCTGTATCTCAGCACAGGAATAAGGTAGGGAAGAATTCTAAGGCTCATTTTGACTGCCTCCAGAAGTTAGATCAGATGGCAAATTGGATTTGGTGCTAGGTCTTTCCCTTTAGGTTTTACCCCAACAATGTTTTCATTAGTTTCGCTCACTCTCGAAATCAAGCATTTTGCAGCAGGTTGGAGCAGCCTGTATCTCAGCACAGGAATAAGGTAGGGAAGAATTCTAAGGATCATTTTGACTGCCTCCAGAAGTTAGATCAGATGGCAAATTGGATTTGGTGCTAGGTCTTTCCCTTTAGGTTTTACCCCAACAATGTTTTCATTAGTTTCGCTCACTCTCGAAATCAAGCATTTTACAGCAGGTTGGAGCAGCCTGTATCTCAGCACAGGAATAAGGTAGGGAAGAATTCAAATGCTCATTTTGACTGCCTCCAGAAGTTAGATCAGATGGCAAATTGGATTTGGTGCTAGGTCTTTCCCTTTAGGTTTTACCCCAACAATGTTTTCATTAGTTTCGCTCACTCTCGAAATCAAGCATTTTACAGCAGGTTGGAGCAGCCTGTATCTCAGCACAGGAATAAGGTAGGGAAGAATTCTAAGGATCATTTTGACTGCCTCCAGAAGTTAGATCAGATGGCAAATTGGATTTGGTGCTAGGTCTTTCCCTTTAGGTTTTACCCCAACAATGTTTTCATTAGTTTCGCTCACTCTCGAAATCAAGCATTTTACAGCAGGTTGGAGCAGCCTGTATCTCAGCACAGGAATAAGGTAGGGAAGAATTCTAAGGCTCATTTTGACTGCCTCCAGAAGTTAGATCAGATGGCAAATTGGATTTGGTGCTAGGTCTTTCCCTTTAGGTTTTACCCCAACAATGTTTTCATTAGTTTCGCTCACTCTCGAAATCAAGCATTTTACAGCAGGTTGGAGCAGCCTGTATCTCAGCACAGGAATAAGGTAGGGAAGAATTCTAAGGCTCATTTTGACTGCCTCCAGAAGTTAGATCAGATGGCAAATTGGATTTGGTGCTAGGTCTTTCCCTTTAGGTTTTACCCCAACAATGTTTTCATTAGTTTCGCTCACTCTCGGAAATCAAGCATTTTACAGCAGGTTGGAGCAGCCTGTATCTCAGCACAGGAATAAGGTAGGGAAGAATTCAAATGCTCATTTTGACTGCCTCCAGAAGTTTAGATCAGATGGCAAATTGGATTTGGTGCTAGGTCTTTCCCTTTAGGTTTTACCCCAACAATGTTTTCATTAGTTTCGCTCACTCTCGAAATCAAGCATTTTACAGCAGGTTGGAGCAGCCTGTATCTCAGCACAGGAATAAGGTAGGGAAGAATTCTAAGGATCATTTTGACTGCCTCCAGAAGTTAGATCAGATGGCAAATTGGATTTGGTGCTAGGTCTTTCCCTTTAGGTTTTACCCCAACAATGTTTTCATTAGTTTCGCTCACTCTCGAAATCAAGCATTTTACAGCAGGTTGGAGCAGCCTGTATCTCAGCACAGGAATAAGGTAGGGAAGAATTCTA
This sequence comes from Melanerpes formicivorus, assembly GCF_026170545.1. Taxonomy (NCBI): domain Eukaryota; kingdom Metazoa; phylum Chordata; class Aves; order Piciformes; family Picidae; genus Melanerpes; species Melanerpes formicivorus. The sequence goes on along the minus strand of NW_027144507.1, from coordinate 11,642 downwards.
AGGATCATTTTGACTGCCTCCAGAAGTTAGATCAGATGGCAAATTGGATTTGGTGCTAGGTCTTTCCCTTTAGGTTTTACCCCAACAATGTTTTCATTAGTTTCGCTCACTCTCGAAATCAAGCATTTTACAGCAGGTTGGAGCAGCCTGTATCTCAGCACAGGAATAAGGTAGGGAAGAATTCTAAGGCTCATTTTGACTGCCTCCAGAAGTTAGATCAGATGGCAAATTGGATTTGGTGCTAGGTCTTTCCCTTTAGGTTTTACCCCAACAATGTTTTCATTAGTTTCGCTCACTCTCGAAATCAAGCATTTTACAGCAGGTTGGAGCAGCCTGTATCTCAGCACAGGAATAAGGTAGGGAAGAATTCAAAGGCTCATTTTGACTGCCTCCAGAAGTTAGATCAGATGGCAAATTGGATTTGGTGCTAGGTCTTTCCCTTTAGGTTTTACCCCAACAATGTTTTCATTAGTTTCGCTCACTCTCGAAATCAAGCATTTTACAGCAGGTTGGAGCAGCCTGTATCTCAGCACAGGAATAAGGTAGGGAAGAATTCTAAGGATCATTTTGACTGCCTCCAGAAGTTAGATCAGATGGCAAATTGGATTTGGTGCTAGGTCTTTCCCTTTAGGTTTTACCCCAACAATGTTTTCATTAGTTTCGCTCACTCTCGAAATCAAGCATTTTACAGCAGGTTGGAGCAGCCTGTATCTCAGCACAGGAATAAGGTAGGGAAGAATTCTAAGGCTCATTTTGACTGCCTCCAGAAGTTAGATCAGATGGCAAATTGGATTTGGTGCTAGGTCTTTCCCTTTAGGTTTTACCCCAACAATGTTTTCATTAGTTTCGCTCACTCTCGAAATCAAGCATTTTACAGCAGGTTGGAGCAGCCTGTATCTCAGCACAGGAATAAGGTAGGGAAGAATTCTAAGGCTCATTTTGACTGCCTCCAGAAGTTAGATCAGATGGCAAATTGGATTTGGTGCTAGGTCTTTCCCTTTAGGTTTTACCCCAACAATGTTTTCATTAGTTTTCGCTCACTCTCGAAATCAAGCATTTTGCAGCAGGTTGGAGCAGCCTGTATCTCAGCACAGGAATAAGGTAGGGAAGAATTCAAATGCTCATTTTGACTGCCTCCAGATGTTAGATCAGATGGCAAATTGGATTTGGTGCTAGGTCTTTCCCTTTAGGTTTTACCCCAACAATGTTTTCATTAGTTTCGCTCACTCTCGAAATCAAGCATTTTACAGCAGGTTGGAGCAGCCTGTATCTCAGCACAGGAATAAGGTAGGGAAGAATTCTAAGGATCATTTTGACTGCCTCCAGAAGTTAGATCAGATGGCAAATTGGATTTGGTGCTAGGTCTTTCCCTTTAGGTTTTACCCCAACAATGTTTTCATTAGTTTCGCTCACTCTCGAAATCAAGCATTTTACAGCAGGTTGGAGCAGCCTGTATCTCAGCACAGGAATAAGGTAGGGAAGAATTCTAAGGCTCATTTTGACTGCCTCCAGAAGTTAGATCAGATGGCAAATTGGATTTGGTGCTAGGTCTTTCCCTTTAGGTTTTACCCCAACAATGTTTTCATTAGTTTCGCTCACTCTCGAAATCAAGCATTTTACAGCAGGTTGGAGCAGCCTGTATCTCAGCACAGGAATAAGGTAGGGAAGAATTCTAAGGCTCATTTTGACTGCCTCCAGAAGTTAGATCAGATGGCAAATTGGATTTGGTGCTAGGTCTTTCCCTTTAGGTTTTACCCCAACAATGTTTTCATTAGTTTCGCTCACTCTCGAAATCAAGCATTTTACAGCAGGTTGGAGCAGCCTGTATCTCAGCACAGGAATAAGGTAGGGAAGAATTCTAAGGCTCATTTTGACTGCCTCCAGAAGTTAGATCAGATGGCAAATTGGATTTGGTGCTAGGTCTTTCCCTTTAGGTTTTACCCCAACAATGTTTTCATTAGTTTCGCTCACTCTCGAAATCAAGCATTTTGCAGCAGGTTGGAGCAGCCTGTATCTCAGCACAGGAATAAGGTAGGGAAGAATTCTAAGGATCATTTTGACTGCCTCCAGAAGTTAGATCAGATGGCAAATTGGATTTGGTGCTAGGTCTTTCCCTTTAGGTTTTACCCCAACAATGTTTTCATTAGTTTCGCTCACTCTCGAAATCAAGCATTTTACAGCAGGTTGGAGCAGCCTGTATCTCAGCACAGGAATAAGGTAGGGAAGAATTCTAAGGATCATTTTGACTGCCTCCAGAAGTTAGATCAGATGGCAAATTGGATTTGGTGCTAGGTCTTTCCCTTTAGGTTTTACCCCAACAATGTTTTCATTAGTTTCGCTCACTCTCGAAATCAAGCATTTTACAGCAGGTTGGAGCAGCCTGTATCTCAGCACAGGAATAAGGTAGGGAAGAATTCTAAGGCTCATTTTGACTGCCTCCAGAAGTTAGATCAGATGGCAAATTGGATTTGGTGCTAGGTCTTTCCCTTTAGGTTTTACCCCAACAATGTTTTCATTAGTTTCGCTCACTCTCGAAATCAAGCATTTTACAGCAGGTTGGAGCAGCCTGTATCTCAGCACAGGAATAAGGTAGGGAAGAATTCTAAGGATCATTTTGACTGCCTCCAGAAGTTAGATCAGATGGCAAATTGGATTTGGTGCTAGGTCTTTCCCTTTAGGTTTTACCCCAACAATGTTTTCATTAGTTTCGCTCACTCTCGAAATCAAGCATTTTACAGCAGGTTGGAGCAGCCTGTATCTCAGCACAGGAATAAGGTAGGGAAGAATTCTAAGGCTCATTTTGACTGCCTCCAGAAGTTAGATCAGATGGCAAATTGGATTTGGTGCTAGGTCTTTCCCTTTAGGTTTTACCCCAACAATGTTTTCATTAGTTTCGCTCACTCTCGAAATCAAGCATTTTACAGCAGGTTGGAGCAGCCTGTATCTCAGCACAGGAATAAGGTAGGGAAGAATTCTAAGGCTCATTTTGACTGCCTCCAGAAGTTAGATCAGATGGCAAATTGGATTTGGTGCTAGGTCTTTCCCTTTAGGTTTTACCCCAACAATGTTTTCATTAGTTTCGCTCACTCTCGAAATCAAGCATTTTACAGCAGGTTGGAGCAGCCTGTATCTCAGCACAGGAATAAGGTAGGGAAGAATTCTAAGGCTCATTTTGACTGCCTCCAGAAGTTAGATCAGATGGCAAATTGGATTTGGTGCTAGGTCTTTCCCTTTAGGTTTTACCCCAACAATGTTTTCATTAGTTTCGCTCACTCTCGAAATCAAGCATTTTACAGCAGGTTGGAGCAGCCTGTATCTCAGCACAGGAATAAGGTAGGGAAGAATTCAAAGGCTCATTTTGACTGCCTCCAGAAGTTAGATCAGATGGCAAATTGGATTTGGTGCTAGGTCTTTCCCTTTAGGTTTTACCCCAACAATGTTTTCATTAGTTTCGCTCACTCTCGAAATCAAGCATTTTACAGCAGGTTGGAGCAGCCTGTATCTCAGCACAGGAATAAGGTAGGGAAGAATTCTAAGGATCATTTTGACTGCCTCCAGAAGTTAGATCAGATGGCAAATTGGATTTGGTGCTAGGTCTTTCCCTTTAGGTTTTACCCCAACAATGTTTTCATTAGTTTCGCTCACTCTCGAAATCAAGCATTTTACAGCAGGTTGGAGCAGCCTGTATCTCAGCACAGGAATAAGGTAGGGAAGAATTCTAAGGCTCATTTTGACTGCCTCCAGAAGTTAGATCAGATGGCAAATTGGATTTGGTGCTAGGTCTTTCCCTTTAGGTTTTACCCCAACAATGTTTTCATTAGTTTCGCTCACTCTCGAAATCAAGCATTTTACAGCAGGTTGGAGCAGCCTGTATCTCAGCACAGGAATAAGGTAGGGAAGAATTCTAAGGCTCATTTTGACTGCCTCCAGAAGTTAGATCAGATGGCAAATTGGATTTGGTGCTAGGTCTTTCCCTTTAGGTTTTACCCCAACAATGTTTTCATTAGTTTCGCTCACTCTCGAAATCAAGCATTTTGCAGCAGGTTGGAGCAGCCTGTATCTCAGCACAGGAATAAGGTAGGGAAGAATTCAAATGCTCATTTTGACTGCCTCCAGATGTTAGATCAGATGGCAAATTGGATTTGGTGCTAGGTCTTTCCCTTTAGGTTTTACCCCAACAATGTTTTCATTAGTTTCGCTCACTCTCGAAATCAAGCATTTTACAGCAGGTTGGAGCAGCCTGTATCTCAGCACAGGAATAAGGTAGGGAAGAAATTCTAAGGATCATTTTGACTGCCTCCAGAAGTTAGATCAGATGGCAAATTGGATTTGGTGCTAGGTCTTTCCCTTTAGGTTTTACCCCAACAATGTTTTCATTAGTTTCGCTCACTCTCGAAATCAAGCATTTTACAGCAGGTTGGAGCAGCCTGTATCTCAGCACAGGAATAAGGTAGGGAAGAATTCTAAGGCTCATTTTGACTGCCTCCAGAAGTTAGATCAGATGGCAAATTGGATTTGGTGCTAGGTCTTTCCCTTTAGGTTTTACCCCAACAATGTTTTCATTAGTTTCGCTCACTCTCGAAATCAAGCATTTTACAGCAGGTTGGAGCAGCCTGTATCTCAGCACAGGAATAAGGTAGGGAAGAATTCTAAGGCTCATTTTGACTGCCTCCAGAAGTTAGATCAGATGGCAAATTGGATTTGGTGCTAGGTCTTTCCCTTTAGGTTTTACCCCAACAATGTTTTCATTAGTTTCGCTCACTCTCGAAATCAAGCATTTTGCAGCAGGTTGGAGCAGCCTGTATCTCAGCACAGGAATAAGGTAGGGAAGAATTCTAAGGATCATTTTGACTGCCTCCAGAAGTTAGATCAGATGGCAAATTGGATTTGGTGCTAGGTCTTTCCCTTTAGGTTTTACCCCAACAATGTTTTCATTAGTTTCGCTCACTCTCGAAATCAAGCATTTTACAGCAGGTTGGAGCAGCCTGTATCTCAGCACAGGAATAAGGTAGGGAAGAATTCTAAGGATCATTTTGACTGCCTCCAGAAGTTAGATCAGATGGCAAATTGGATTTGGTGCTAGGTCTTTCCCTTTAGGTTTTACCCCAACAATGTTTTCATTAGTTTCGCTCACTCTCGAAATCAAGCATTTTACAGCAGGTTGGAGCAGCCTGTATCTCAGCACAGGAATAAGGTAGGGAAGAATTCTAAGGCTCATTTTGACTGCCTCCAGAAGTTAGATCAGATGGCAAATTGGATTTGGTGCTAGGTCTTTCCCTTTAGGTTTTACCCCAACAATGTTTTCATTAGTTTCGCTCACTCTCGAAATCAAGCATTTTACAGCAGGTTGGAGCAGCCTGTATCTCAGCACAGGAATAAGGTAGGGAAGAATTCTAAGGATCATTTTGACTGCCTCCAGAAGTTAGATCAGATGGCAAATTGGATTTGGTGCTAGGTCTTTCCCTTTAGGTTTTACCCCAACAATGTTTTCATTAGTTTCGCTCACTCTCGAAATCAAGCATTTTACAGCAGGTTGGAGCAGCCTGTATCTCAGCACAGGAATAAGGTAGGGAAGAATTCTAAGGCTCATTTTGACTGCCTCCAGAAGTTAGATCAGATGGCAAATTGGATTTGGTGCTAGGTCTTTCCCTTTAGGTTTTACCCCAACAATGTTTTCATTAGTTTCGCTCACTCTCGAAATCAAGCATTTTACAGCAGGTTGGAGCAGCCTGTATCTCAGCACAGGAATAAGGTAGGGAAGAATTCTAAGGATCATTTTGACTGCCTCCAGAAGTTAGATCAGATGGCAAATTGGATTTGGTGCTAGGTCTTTCCCTTTAGGTTTTACCCCAACAATGTTTTCATTAGTTTCGCTCACTCTCGAAATCAAGCATTTTACAGCAGGTTGGAGCAGCCTGTATCTCAGCACAGGAATAAGGTAGGGAAGAATTCTAAGGCTCATTTTGACTGCCTCCAGAAGTTAGATCAGATGGCAAATTGGATTTGGTGCTAGGTCTTTCCCTTTAGGTTTTACCCCAACAATGTTTTCATTAGTTTCGCTCACTCTCGAAATCAAGCATTTTACAGCAGGTTGGAGCAGCCTGTATCTCAGCACAGGAATAAGGTAGGGAAGAATTCTAAGGCTCATTTTGACTGCCTCCAGAAGTTAGATCAGATGGCAAATTGGATTTGGTGCTAGGTCTTTCCCTTTAGGTTTTACCCCAACAATGTTTTCATTAGTTTCGCTCACTCTCGAAATCAAGCATTTTACAGCAGGTTGGAGCAGCCTGTATCTCAACACAGGAATAAGGTAGGGAAGAATTCTAAGGATCATTTTGACTGCCTCCAGAAGTTAGATCAGATGGCAAATTGGATTTGGTGCTAGGTCTTTCCCTTTAGGTTTTACCCCAACAATGTTTTCATTAGTTTCGCTCACTCTCGAAATCAAGCATTTTACAGCAGGTTGGAGCAGCCTGTATCTCAGCACAGGAATAAGGTAGGGAAGAATTCTAAGGCTCATTTTGACTGCCTCCAGAAGTTAGATCAGATGGCAAATTGGATTTGGTGCTAGGTCTTTCCCTTTAGGTTTTACCCCAACAATGTTTTCATTAGTTTCGCTCACTCTCGAAATCAAGCATTTTACAGCAGGTTGGAGCAGCCTGTATCTCAGCACAGGAATAAGGTAGGGAAGAATTCTAAGGATCATTTTGACTGCCTCCAGAAGTTAGATCAGATGGCAAATTGGATTTGGTGCTAGGTCTTTCCCTTTAGGTTTTACCCCAACAATGTTTTCATTAGTTTCGCTCACTCTCGAAATCAAGCATTTTACAGCAGGTTGGAGCAGCCTGTATCTCAGCACAGGAATAAGGTAGGGAAGAATTCTAAGGCTCATTTTGACTGCCTCCAGAAGTTAGATCAGATGGCAAATTGGATTTGGTGCTAGGTCTTTCCCTTTAGGTTTTACCCCAACAATGTTTTCATTAGTTTCGCTCACTCTCGAAATCAAGCATTTTACAGCAGGTTGGAGCAGCCTGTATCTCAGCACAGGAATAAGGTAGGGAAGAATTCTAAGGATCATTTTGACTGCCTCCAGAAGTTAGATCAGATGGCAAATTGGATTTGGTGCTAGGTCTTTCCCTTTAGGTTTTACCCCAACAATGTTTTCATTAGTTTCGCTCACTCTCGAAATCAAGCATTTTACAGCAGGTTGGAGCAGCCTGTATCTCAGCACAGGAATAAGGTAGGGAAGAATTCTAAGGATCATTTTGACTGCCTCCAGAAGTTAGATCAGATGGCAAATTGGATTTGGTGCTAGGTCTTTCCCTTTAGGTTTTACCCCAACAATGTTTTCATTAGTTTCGCTCACTCTCGAAATCAAGCATTTTACAGCAGGTTGGAGCAGCCTGTATCTCAGCACAGGAATAAGGTAGGGAAGAATTCTAAGGCTCATTTTGACTGCCTCCAGAAGTTAGATCAGATGGCAAATTGGATTTGGTGCTAGGTCTTTCCCTTTAGGTTTTACCCCAACAATGTTTTCATTAGTTTCGCTCACTCTCGAAATCAAGCATTTTACAGCAGGTTGGAGCAGCCTGTATCTCAGCACAGGAATAAGGTAGGGAAGAATTCAAAGGCTCATTTTGACTGCCTCCAGAAGTTAGATCAGATGGCAAATTGGATTTGGTGCTAGGTCTTTCCCTTTAGGTTTTACCCCAACAATGTTTTCATTAGTTTCGCTCACTCTCGAAATCAAGCATTTTACAGCAGGTTGGAGCAGCCTGTATCTCAGCACAGGAATAAGGTAGGGAAGAATTCTAAGGCTCATTTTGACTGCCTCCAGAAGTTAGATCAGATGGCAAATTGGATTTGGTGCTAGGTCTTTCCCTTTAGGTTTTACCCCAACAATGTTTTCATTAGTTTCGCTCACTCTCGAAATCAAGCATTTTACAGCAGGTTGGAGCAGCCTGTATCTCAGCACAGGAATAAGGTAGGGAAGAATTCTAAGGCTCATTTTGACTGCCTCCAGAAGTTAGATCAGATGGCAAATTGGATTTGGTGCTAGGTCTTTCCCTTTAGGTTTTACCCCAACAATGTTTTCATTAGTTTCGCTCACTCTCGAAATCAAGCATTTTACAGCAGGTTGGAGCAGCCTGTATCTCAGCACAGGAATAAGGTAGGGAAGAATTCTAAGGATCATTTTGACTGCCTCCAGAAGTTAGATCAGATGGCAAATTGGATTTGGTGCTAGGTCTTTCCCTTTAGGTTTTACCCCAACAATGTTTTCATTAGTTTCGCTCACTCTCGAAATCAAGCATTTTACAGCAGGTTGGAGCAGCCTGTATCTCAGCACAGGAATAAGGTAGGGAAGAATTCTAAGGCTCATTTTGACTGCCTCCAGAAGTTAGATCAGATGGCAAATTGGATTTGGTGCTAGGTCTTTCCCTTTAGGTTTTACCCCAACAATGTTTTCATTAGTTTCGCTCACTCTCGAAATCAAGCATTTTACAGCAGGTTGGAGCAGCCTGTATCTCAGCACAGGAATAAGGTAGGGAAGAATTCTAAGGCTCATTTTGACTGCCTCCAGAAGTTAGATCAGATGGCAAATTGGATTTGGTGCTAGGTCTTTCCCTTTAGGTTTTACCCCAACAATGTTTTCATTAGTTTCGCTCACTCTCGAAATCAAGCATTTTACAGCAGGTTGGAGCAGCCTGTATCTCAGCACAGGAATAAGGTAGGGGAAGAATTCAAAGGCTCATTTTGACTGCCTCCAGAAGTTAGATCAGATGGCAAATTGGATTTGGTGCTAGGTCTTTCCCTTTAGGTTTTACCCCAACAATGTTTTCATTAGTTTCGCTCACTCTCGAAAGCAAGCATTTTACAGCAGGTTGGAGCAGCCTGTATCTCAGCACAGGAATAAGGTAGGGAAGAATTCTAAGGCTCATTTTGACTGCCTCCAGAAGTTAGATCAGATGGCAAATTGGATTTGGTGCTAGGTCTTTCCCTTTAGGTTTTACCCCAACAATGTTTTCATTAGTTTCGCTCACTCTCGAAATCAAGCATTTTACAGCAGGTTGGAGCAGCCTGTATCTCAGCACAGGAATAAGGTAGGGAAGAATTCAAATGCTCATTTTGACTGCCTCCAGAAGTTAGATCAGATGGCAAATTGGATTTGGTGCTAGGTCTTTCCCTTTAGGTTTTACCCCAACAATGTTTTCATTAGTTTCGCTCACTCTCGAAATCAAGCATTTTACAGCAGGTTGGAGCAGCCTGTATCTCAGCACAGGAATAAGGTAGGGAAGAATTCTAAGGATCATTTTGACTGCCTCCAGAAGTTAGATCAGATGGCAAATTGGATTTGGTGCTAGGTCTTTCCCTTTAGGTTTTACCCCAACAATGTTTTCATTAGTTTCGCTCACTCTCGAAATCAAGCATTTTACAGCAGGTTGGAGCAGCCTGTATCTCAGCACAGGAATAAGGTAGGGAAGAATTCTAAGGATCATTTTGACTGCCTCCAGAAGTTAGATCAGATGGCAAATTGGATTTGGTGCTAGGTCTTTCCCTTTAGGTTTTACCCCAACAATGTTTTCATTAGTTTCGCTCACTCTCGAAATCAAGCATTTTACAGCAGGTTGGAGCAGCCTGTATCTCAGCACAGGAATAAGGTAGGGAAGAATTCTAAGGATCATTTTGACTGCCTCCAGAAGTTAGATCAGATGGCAAATTGGATTTGGTGCTAGGTTCTTTCCCTTTAGGTTTTACCCCAACAATGTTTTCATTAGTTTCGCTCACTCTCGAAATCAAGCATTTTACAGCAGGTTGGAGCAGCCTGTATCTCAGCACAGGAATAAGGTAGGGAAGAATTCTAAGGCTCATTTTGACTGCCTCCAGAAGTTAGATCAGATGGCAAATTGGATTTGGTGCTAGGTCTTTCCCTTTAGGTTTTTACCCCAACAATGTTTTCATTAGTTTCGCTCACTCTCGAAATCAAGCATTTTACAGCAGGTTGGAGCAGCCTGTATCTCAGCACAGGAATAAGGTAGGGAAGAATTCTAAGGCTCATTTTGACTGCCTCCAGAAGTTAGATCAGATGGCAAATTGGATTTGGTGCTAGGTCTTTCCCTTTAGGTTTTACCCCAACAATGTTTTCATTAGTTTCGCTCACTCTCGAAATCAAGCATTTTACAGCAGGTTGGAGCAGCCTGTATCTCAGCACAGGAATAAGGTAGGGAAGAATTCTAAGGCTCATTTTGACTGCCTCCAGAAGTTAGATCAGATGGCAAATTGGATTTGGTGCTAGGTCTTCCCTTTAGGTTTTACCCCAACAATGTTTTCATTAGTTTCGCTCACTCTCGAAATCAAGCATTTTACAGCAGGTTGGAGCAGCCTGTATCTCAGCACAGGAATAAGGTAGGGAAGAATTCAAATGCTCATTTTGACTGCCTCCAGAAGTTAGATCAGATGGCAAATTGGATTTGGTGCTAGGTCTTTCCCTTTAGGTTTTACCCCAACAATGTTTTCATTAGTTTCGCTCACTCTCGAAATCAAGCATTTTACAGCAGGTTGGAGCAGCCTGTATCTCAGCACAGGAATAAGGTAGGGAAGAATTCTAAGGATCATTTTGACTGCCTCCAGAAGTTAGATCAGATGGCAAATTGGATTTGGTGCTAGGTCTTTCCCTTTAGGTTTTACCCCAACAATGTTTTCATTAGTTTCGCTCACTCTCGAAATCAAGCATTTTACAGCAGGTTGGAGCAGCCTGTATCTCAGCACAGGAATAAGGTAGGGAAGAATTCTAAGGCTCATTTTGACTGCCTCCAGAAGTTAGATCAGATGGCAAATTGGATTTGGTGCTAGGTCTTTCCCTTTAGGTTTTACCCCAACAATGTTTTCATTAGTTTCGCTCACTCTCGAAATCAAGCATTTTACAGCAGGTTGGAGCAGCCTGTATCTCAGCACAGGAATAAGGTAGGGAAGAATTCTAAGGCTCATTTTGACTGCCTCCAGAAGTTAGATCAGATGGCAAATTGGATTTGGTGCTAGGTCTTTCCCTTTAGGTTTTACCCCAACAATGTTTTCATTAGTTTCGCTCACTCTCGAAATCAAGCATTTTACAGCAGGTTGGAGCAGCCTGTATCTCAGCACAGGAATAAGGTAGGGAAGAATTCAAAGGCTCATTTTGACTGCCTCCAGAAGTTAGATCAGATGGCAAATTGGATTTGGTGCTAGGTCTTTCCCTTTAGGTTTTACCCCAACAATGTTTTCATTAGTTTCGCTCACTCTCGAAAGCAAGCATTTTACAGCAGGTTGGAGCAGCCTGTATCTCAGCACAGGAATAAGGTAGGGAAGAATTCTAAGGCTCATTTTGACTGCCTCCAGAAGTTAGATCAGATGGCAAATTGGATTTGGTGCTAGGTCTTTCCCTTTAGGTTTTACCCCAACAATGTTTTTCATTAGTTTCGCTCACTCTCGAAATCAAGCATTTTACAGCAGGTTGGAGCAGCCTGTATCTCAGCACAGGAATAAGGTAGGGAAGAATTCAAATGCTCATTTTGACTGCCTCCAGAAGTTAGATCAGATGGCAAATTGGATTTGGTGCTAGGTCTTTCCCTTTAGGTTTTACCCCAACAATGTTTTCATTAGTTTCG
>NW_027144506.1:0-36454 GCF_026170545.1 Melanerpes formicivorus | reverse complement strand
AAGCAGGTTGGAGCAGCCTGTATCTCAGCACAGGAATAAGGTAGGGAAGAATTCTAAGGATCATTTTGACTGCCTCCAGAAGTTAGATCAGATGGCAAATTGGATTTGGTGCTAGGTCTTTCCCTTTAGGTTTTACCCCAACAATGTTTTCATTAGTTTCGCTCACTCTCGAAATCAAGCATTTTACAGCAGGTTGGAGCAGCCTGTATCTCAGCACAGGAATAAGGTAGGGAAGAATTCTAAGGATCATTTTGACTGCCTCCAGAAGTTAGATCAGATGGCAAATTGGATTTGGTGCTAGGTCTTTCCCTTTAGGTTTTACCCCAACAATGTTTTCATTAGTTTCGCTCACTCTCGAAATCAAGCATTTTACAGCAGGTTGGAGCAGCCTGTATCTCAGCACAGGAATAAGGTAGGGAAGAATTCTAAGGATCATTTTGACTGCCTCCAGAAGTTAGATCAGATGGCAAATTGGATTTGGTGCTAGGTCTTTCCCTTTAGGTTTTACCCCAACAATGTTTTCATTAGTTTCGCTCACTCTCGAAATCAAGCATTTTACAGCAGGTTGGAGCAGCCTGTATCTCAGCACAGGAATAAGGTAGGGAAGAATTCTAAGGATCATTTTGACTGCCTCCAGAAGTTAGATCAGATGGCAAATTGGATTTGGTGCTAGGTCTTTCCCTTTAGGTTTTACCCCAACAAGGTTTTCATTAGTTTCGCTCACTCTCGAAATCAAGCATTTTTACAGCAGGTTGGAGCAGCCTGTATCTCAGCACAGGAATAAGGTAGGGAAGAATTTCTAAGGATCATTTTGACTGCCTCCAGAAGTTAGATCAGATGGCAAATTGGATTTGGTGCTAGGTCTTTCCCTTTAGGTTTTACCCCAACAATGTTTTCATTAGTTTCGCTCACTCTCGAAATCAAGCATTTTACAGCAGGTTGGAGCAGCCTGTATCTCAGCACAGGAATAAGGTAGGGAAGAATTCTAAGGATCATTTTGACTGCCTCCAGAAGTTAGATCAGATGGCAAATTGGATTTGGTGCTAGGTCTTTCCCTTTAGGTTTTACCCCAACAGTGTTTTCATTAGTTTCGCTCACTCTCGAAATCAAGCATTTTACAGCAGGTTGGAGCAGCCTGTATCTCAGCACAGGAATAAGGTAGGGAAGAATTCTAAGGATCATTTTGACTGCCTCCAGAAGTTAGATCAGATGGCAAATTGGATTTGGTGCTAGGTCTTTCCCTTTAGGTTTTACCCCAACAATGTTTTCATTAGTTTCGCTCACTCTCGAAATCAAGCATTTTACAGCAGGTTGGAGCAGCCTGTATCTCAGCACAGGAATAAGGTAGGGAAGAATTCTAAGGATCATTTTGACTGCCTCCAGAAGTTAGATCAGATGGCAAATTGGATTTGGTGCTAGGTCTTTCCCTTTAGGTTTTACCCCAACAATGTTTTCATTAGTTTCGCTCACTCTCGAAATCAAGCATTTTACAGCAGGTTGGAGCAGCCTGTATCTCAGCACAGGAATAAGGTAGGGAAGAATTCTAAGGATCATTTTGACTGCCTCCAGAAGTTAGATCAGATGGCAAATTGGATTTGGTGCTAGGTCTTTCCCTTTAGGTTTTACCCCAACAATGTTTTCATTAGTTTCGCTCACTCTCGAAATCAAGCATTTTGCAGCAGGTTGGAGCAGCCTGTATCTCAGCACAGGAATAAGGTAGGGAAGAATTCTAAGGATCATTTTGACTGCCTCCAGAAGTTAGATCAGATGGCAAATTGGATTTGGTGCTAGGTCTTTCCCTTTAGGTTTTACCCCCAACAATGTTTTCATTAGTTTCGCTCACTCTCGAAATCAAGCATTTTACAGCAGGTTGGAGCAGCCTGTATCTCAGCACAGGAATAAGGTAGGGAAGAATTCTAAGGATCATTTTGACTGCCTCCAGAAGTTAGATCAGATGGCAAATTGGATTTGGTGCTAGGTCTTTCCCTTTAGGTTTTACCCCAACAATGTTTTCATTAGTTTCGCTCACTCTCGAAATCAAGCATTTTACAGCAGGTTGGAGCAGCCTGTATCTCAGCACAGGAATAAGGTAGGGAAGAATTCTAAGGATCATTTTGACTGCCTCCAGAAGTTAGATCAGATGGCAAATTGGATTTGGTGCTAGGTCTTTCCCTTTAGGTTTTACCCCAACAATGTTTTCATTAGTTTCGCTCACTCTCGAAATCAAGCATTTTACAGCAGGTTGGAGCAGCCTGTATCTCAGCACAGGAATAAGGTAGGGAAGAATTCTAAGGATCATTTTGACTGCCTCCAGAAGTTAGATCAGATGGCAAATTGGATTTGGTGCTAGGTCTTTCCCTTTAGGTTTTACCCCAACAATGTTTTCATTAGTTTCGCTCACTCTCGAAATCAAGCATTTTACAGCAGGTTGGAGCAGCCTGTATCTCAGCACAGGAATAAGGTAGGGAAGAATTCTAAGGATCATTTTGACTGCCTCCAGAAGTTAGATCAGATGGCCAATGCAATTTGGTGCTAGGTCTTTCCCTTTAGGTTTTACCCCAACAATGTTTTCATTAGTTTCGCTCACTCTCGAAATCAAGCATTTTACAGCAGGTTGGAGCAGCCTGTATCTCAGCACAGGAATAAGGTAGGGAAGAATTCTAAGGATCATTTTGACTGCCTCCAGAAGTTAGATCAGATGGCAAATTGGATTTGGTGCTAGGTCTTTCCCTTTAGGTTTTACCCCAACAATGTTTTCATTAGTTTCGCTCACTCTCGAAATCAAGCATTTTACAGCAGGTTGGAGCAGCCTGTATCTCAGCACAGGAATAAGGTAGGGAAGAATTCTAAGGATCATTTTGACTGCCTCCAGAAGTTAGATCAGATGGCAAATTGGATTTGGTGCTAGGTCTTTCCCTTTAGGTTTTACCCCAACAATGTTTTCATTAGTTTCGCTCACTCTCGAAATCAAGCATTTTACAGCAGGTTGGAGCAGCCTGTATCTCAGCACAGGAATAAGGTAGGGAAGAATTCTAAGGATCATTTTGACTGCCTCCAGAAGTTAGATCAGATGGCAAATTGGATTTGGTGCTAGGTCTTTCCCTTTAGGTTTTACCCCAACAATGTTTTCATTAGTTTCGCTCACTCTCGAAATCAAGCATTTTACAGCAGGTTGGAGCAGCCTGTATCTCAGCACAGGAATAAGGTAGGGAAGAATTCTAAGGATCATTTTGACTGCCTCCAGAAGTTAGATCAGATGGCAAATTGGATTTGGTGCTAGGTCTTTCCCTTTAGGTTTTACCCCAACAATGTTTTCATTAGTTTCGCTCACTCTCGAAATCAAGCATTTTACAGCAGGTTGGAGCAGCCTGTATCTCAGCACAGGAATAAGGTAGGGAAGAATTCTAAGGATCATTTTGACTGCCTCCAGAAGTTAGATCAGATGGCAAATTGGATTTGGTGCTAGGTCTTTCCCTTTAGGTTTTACCCCAACAATGTTTTCATTAGTTTCGCTCACTCTCGAAATCAAGCATTTTACAGCAGGTTGGAGCAGCCTGTATCTCAGCACAGGAATAAGGTAGGGAAGAATTCTAAGGATCATTTTGACTGCCTCCAGAAGTTAGATCAGATGGCAAATTGGATTTGGTGCTAGGTCTTTCCCTTTAGGTTTTACCCCAACAATGTTTTCATTAGTTTCGCTCACTCTCGAAATCAAGCATTTTACAGCAGGTTGGAGCAGCCTGTATCTCAGCACAGGAATAAGGTAGGGAAGAATTCTAAGGATCATTTTGACTGCCTCCAGAAGTTAGATCAGATGGCAAATTGGATTTGGTGCTAGGTCTTTCCCTTTAGGTTTTACCCCAACAATGTTTTCATTAGTTTCGCTCACTCTCGAAATCAAGCATTTTACAGCAGGTTGGAGCAGCCTGTATCTCAGCACAGGAATAAGGTAGGGAAGAATTCAAATACTCATTTTGACTGCCTCCAGAAGTTAGATCAGATGGCAAATTGGATTTGGTGCTAGGTCTTTCCCTTTAGGTTTTACCCCAACAATGTTTTCATTAGTTTCGCTCACTCTCGAAATCAAGCATTTTACAGCAGGTTGGAGCAGCCTGTATCTCAGCACAGGAATAAGGTAGGGAAGAATTCTAAGGATCATTTTGACTGCCTCCAGAAGTTAGATCAGATGGCAAATTGGATTTGGTGCTAGGTCTTTCCCTTTAGGTTTTACCCCAACAATGTTTTCATTAGTTTCGCTCACTCTCGAAATCAAGCATTTTGCAGCAGGTTGGAGCAGCCTGTATCTCAGCACAGGAATAAGGTAGGGAAGAATTCTAAGGATCATTTTGACTGCCTCCAGAAGTTAGATCAGATGGCAAATTGGATTTGGTGCTAGGTCTTTCCCTTTAGGTTTTACCCCAACAATGTTTTCATTAGTTTCGCTCACTCTCGAAATCAAGCATTTTACAGCAGGTTGGAGCAGCCTGTATCTCAGCACAGGAATAAGGTAGGGAAGAATTCTAAGGATCATTTTGACTGCCTCCAGAAGTTAGATCAGATGGCAAATTGGATTTGGTGCTAGGTCTTTCCCTTTAGGTTTTACCCCAACAATGTTTTCATTAGTTTCGCTCACTCTCGAAATCAAGCATTTTGCAGCAGGTTGGAGCAGCCTGTATCTCAGCACAGGAATAAGGTAGGGAAGAATTCTAAGGATCATTTTGACTGCCTCCAGAAGTTAGATCAGATGGCAAATTGGATTTGGTGCTAGGTCTTTCCCTTTAGGTTTTACCCCAACAATGTTTTCATTAGTTTCGGTCACTCTCGAAATCAAGCATTTTGCAGCAGGTTGGAGCAGCCTGTATCTCAGCACAGGAATAAGGTAGGGAAGAATTCTAAGGATCATTTTGACTGCCTCCAGAAGTTAGATCAGATGGCAAATTGGATTTGGTGCTAGGTCTTTCCCTTTAGGTTTTACCCCAACAATGTTTTCATTAGTTTCGCTCACTCTCGAAATCAAGCATTTTACAGCAGGTTGGAGCAGCCTGTATCTCAGCACAGGAATAAGGTAGGGAAGAATTCTAAGGATCATTTTGACTGCCTCCAGAAGTTAGATCAGATGGCAAATTGGATTTGGTGCTAGGTCTTTCCCTTTAGGTTTTACCCCAACAATGTTTTCATTAGTTTCGCTCACTCTCGAAATCAAGCATTTTACAGCAGGTTGGAGCAGCCTGTATCTCAGCACAGGAATAAGGTAGGGAAGAATTCTAAGGATCATTTTGACTGCCTCCAGAAGTTAGATCAGATGGCAAATTGGATTTGGTGCTAGGTCTTTCCCTTTAGGTTTTACCCCAACAATGTTTTCATTAGTTTCGCTCACTCTCGAAATCAAGCATTTTGCAGCAGGTTGGAGCAGCCTGTATCTCAGCACAGGAATAAGGTAGGGAAGAATTCTAAGGATCATTTTGACTGCCTCCAGAAGTTAGATCAGATGGCAAATTGGATTTAGTGCTAGATCTTTCCCTTTAGGTTTTACCCCAACAATGTTTTCATTAGTTTCGCTCACTCTCAAAATCAAGCATTTTACAGCAGGTTGGAGCAGCCTGTATCTCAGCACAGGAATAAGGTAGGGAAGAATTCTAAGGATCATTTTGACTGCCTCCAGAAGTTAGATCAGATGGCAAATTGGATTTGGTGCTAGGTCTTTCCCTTTAGGTTTTACCCCAACAATGTTTTCATTAGTTTCGCTCACTCTCGAAATCAAACATTTTACAGCAGGTTGGAGCAGCCTGTATCTCAGCACAGGAATAAGGTAGGGAAGAATTCTAAGGATCATTTTGACTGCCTCCAGAAGTTAGATCAGATGGCAAATTGGATTTGGTGCTAGGTCTTTCCCTTTAGGTTTTACCCCAACAATGTTTTCATTAGTTTCGCTCACTCTCGAAATCAAGCATTTTACAGCAGGTTGGAGCAGCCTGTATCTCAGCACAGGAATAAGGTAGGGAAGAATTCTAAGGATCATTTTGACTGCCTCCAGAAGTTAGATCAGATGGCAAATTGGATTTGGTGCTAGGTCTTTCCCTTTAGGTTTTACCCCAACAATGTTTTCATTAGTTTCGCTCACTCTCGAAATCAAGCATTTTACAGCAGGTTGGAGCAGCCTGTATCTCAGCACAGGAATAAGGTAGGGAAGAATTCTAAGGATCATTTTGACTGCCTCCAGAAGTTAGATCAGATGGCAAATTGGATTTGGTGCTAGGTCTTTCCCTTTAGGTTTTACCCCAACAATGTTTTCATTAGTTTCGCTCACTCTCGAAATCAAGCATTTTGCAGCAGGTTGGAGCAGCCTGTATCTCAGCACAGGAATAAGGTAGGGAAGAATTCTAAGGATCATTTTGACTGCCTCCAGAAGTTAGATCAGATGGCAAATTGGATTTGGTGCTAGGTCTTTCCCTTTAGGTTTTACCCCAACAATGTTTTCATTAGTTTCGCTCACTCTCGAAATCAAGCATTTTACAGCAGGTTGGAGCAGCCTCTATCTCAGCACAGGAATAAGGTAGGGAAGAATTCTAAGGATCATTTTGACTGCCTCCAGAAGTTAGATCAGATGGCAAATTGGATTTGGTGCTAGGTCTTTCCCTTTAGGTTTTACCCCAACAATGTTTTCATTAGTTTCGCTCACTCTCGAAATCAAGCATTTTGCAGCAGGTTGGAGCAGCCTGTATCTCAGCACAGGAATAAGGTAGGGAAGAACTCTAAGGATCATTTTGACTGCCTCCAGAAGTTAGATCAGATGGCAAATTGGATTTGGTGCTAGGTCTTTCCCTTTAGGTTTTACCCCAACAATGTTTTCATTAGTTTCGCTCACTCTCGAAATCAAGCATTTTGCAGCAGGTTGGAGCAGCCTGTATCTCAGCACAGGAATAAGGTAGGGAAGAATTCTAAGGATCATTTTGACTGCCTCCAGAAGTTAGATCAGATGGCAAATTGGATTTGGTGCTAGGTCTTTCCCTTTAGGTTTTACCCCAACAATGTTTTCATTAGTTTCGCTCACTCTCGAAATCAAGCATTTTACAGCAGGTTGGAGCAGCCTGTATCTCAGCACAGGAATAAGGTAGGGAAGAATTCTAAGGATCATTTTGACTGCCTCCAGAAGTTAGATCAGATGGCAAATTGGATTTGGTGCTAGGTCTTTCCCTTTAGGTTTTACCCCAACAATGTTTTCATTAGTTTCGCTCACTCTCGAAATCAAGCATTTTACAGCAGGTTGGAGCAGCCTGTATCTCAGCACAGGAATAAGGTAGGGAAGAATTCTAAGGATCATTTTGACTGCCTCCAGAAGTTAGATCAGATGGCAAATTGGATTTGGTGCTAGGTCTTTCCCTTTAGGTTTTACCCCAACAATGTTTTCATTAGTTTCGCTCACTCTCGAAATCAAGCATTTTGCAGCAGGTTGGAGCAGCCTGTATCTCAGCACAGGAATAAGGTAGGGAAGAATTCTAAGGATCATTTTGACTGCCTCCAGAAGTTAGATCAGATGGCAAATTGGATTTGGTGCTAGGTCTTTCCCTTTAGGTTTTACCCCAACAATGTTTTCATTAGTTTCGCTCACTCTCGAAATCAAGCATTTTGCAGCAGGTTGGAGCAGCCTGTATCTCAGCACAGGAATAAGGTAGGGAAGAATTCTAAGGATCATTTTGACTGCCTCCAGAAGTTAGATCAGATGGCAAATTGGATTTGGTGCTAGGTCTTTCCCTTTAGGTTTTACCCCAACAATGTTTTCATTAGTTTCGCTCACTCTCGAAATCAAGCATTTTACAGCAGGTTGGAGCAGCCTGTATCTCAGCACAGGAATAAGGTAGGGAAGAATTCTAAGGATCATTTTGACTGCCTCCAGAAGTTAGATCAGATGGCAAATTGGATTTGGTGCTAGGTCTTTCCCTTTAGGTTTTACCCCAACAATGTTTTCATTAGTTTCGCTCACTCTCGAAATCAAGCATTTTGCAGCAGGTTGGAGCAGCCTGTATCTCAGCACAGGAATAAGGTAGGGAAGAATTCTAAGGATCATTTTGACTGCCTCCAGAAGTTAGATCAGATGGCAAATTGGATTTGGTGCTAGGTCTTTCCCTTTAGGTTTTACCCCAACAATGTTTTCATTAGTTTCGCTCACTCTCGAAATCAAGCATTTTGCAGCAGGTTGGAGCAGCCTGTATCTCAGCACAGGAATAAGGTAGGGAAGAATTCTAAGGATCATTTTGACTGCCTCCAGAAGTTAGATCAGATGGCAAATTGGATTTGGTGCTAGGTCTTTCCCTTTAGGTTTTACCCCAACAATGTTTTCATTAGTTTCGCTCACTCTCGAAATCAAGCATTTTACAGCAGGTTGGAGCAGCCTGTATCTCAGCACAGGAATAAGGTAGGGAAGAATTCTAAGGATCATTTTGACTGCCTCCAGAAGTTAGATCAGATGGCAAATTGGATTTGGTGCTAGGTCTTTCCCTTTAGGTTTTACCCCAACAATGTTTTCATTAGTTTCGCTCACTCTCGAAATCAAGCATTTTACAGCAGGTTGGAGCAGCCTGTATCTCAGCACAGGAATAAGGTAGGGAAGAATTCTAAGGATCATTTTGACTGCCTCCAGAAGTTAGATCAGATGGCAAATTGGATTTGGTGCTAGGTCTTTCCCTTTAGGTTTTACCCCAACAATGTTTTCATTAGTTTCGCTCACTCTCGAAATCAAGCATTTTGCAGCAGGTTGGAGCAGCCTGTATCTCAGCACAGGAATAAGGTAGGGAAGAATTCTAAGGATCATTTTGACTGCCTCCAGAAGTTAGATCAGATGGCAAATTGGATTTGGTGCTAGGTCTTTCCCTTTAGGTTTTACCCCAACAATGTTTTCATTAGTTTCGCTCACTCTCGAAATCAAGCATTTTACAGCAGGTTGGAGCAGCCTGTATCTCAGCACAGGAATAAGGTAGGGAAGAATTCTAAGGATCATTTTGACTGCCTCCAGAAGTTAGATCAGATGGCAAATTGGATTTGGTGCTAGGTCTTTCCCTTTAGGTTTTACCCCAACAATGTTTTCATTAGTTTCGCTCACTCTCGAAATCAAGCATTTTACAGCAGGTTGGAGCAGCCTGTATCTCAGCACAGGAATAAGGTAGGGAAGAATTCTAAGGATCATTTTGACTGCCTCCAGAAGTTAGATCAGATGGCAAATTGGATTTGGTGCTAGGTCTTTCCCTTTAGGTTTTACCCCAACAATGTTTTCATTAGTTTCGCTCACTCTCGAAATCAAGCATTTTGCAGCAGGTTGGAGCAGCCTGTATCTCAGCACAGGAATAAGGTAGGGAAGAATTCTAAGGATCATTTTGACTGCCTCCAGAAGTTAGATCAGATGGCAAATTGGATTTGGTGCTAGGTCTTTCCCTTTAGGTTTTACCCCAACAATGTTTTCATTAGTTTCGCTCACTCTCGAAATCAAGCATTTTACAGCAGGTTGGAGCAGCCTGTATCTCAGCACAGGAATAAGGTAGGGAAGAATTCAAATGCTCATTTTGACTGCCTCCAGAAGTTAGATCAGATGCCAAATTGGATTTGGTGCTAGGTCTTTCCCTTTAGGTTTTACCCCAACAATGTTTTCATTAGTTTCGCTCACTCTCGAAATCAAGCATTTTACAGCAGGTTGGAGCAGCCTGTATCTCAGCACAGGAATAAGGTAGGGAAGAATTCAAATGCTCATTTTGACTGCCTCCAGAAGTTAGATCAGATGGCAAATTGGATTTGGTGCTAGGTCTTTCCCTTTAGGTTTTACCCCAACAATGTTTTCATTAGTTTCGCTCACTCTCGAAATCAAGCATTTTACAGCAGGTTGGAGCAGCCTGTATCTCAGCACAGGAATAAGGTAGGGAAGAATTCTAAGGATCATTTTGACTGCCTCCAGAAGTTAGATCAGATGGCAAATTGGATTTGGTGCTAGGTCTTTCCCTTTAGGTTTTACCCCAACAATGTTTTCATTAGTTTCGCTCACTCTCGAAATCAAGCATTTTACAGCAGGTTGGAGCAGCCTGTATCTCAGCACAGGAATAAGGTAGGGAAGAATTCTAAGGATCATTTTGACTGCCTCCAGAAGTTAGATCAGATGGCCAATTGGATTTGGTGCTAGGTCTTTCCCTTTAGGTTTTACCCCAACAATGTTTTCATTAGTTTCGCTCACTCTCGAAATCAAGCATTTTGCAGCAGGTTGGAGCAGCCTGTATCTCAGCACAGGAATAAGGTAGGGAAGAATTCTAAGGATCATTTTGACTGCCTCCAGAAGTTAGATCAGATGGCAAATTGGATTTGGTGCTAGGTCTTTCCCTTTAGGTTTTACCCCAACAATGTTTTCATTAGTTTCGCTCACTCTCGAAATCAAGCATTTTGCAGCAGGTTGGAGCAGCCTGTATCTCAGCACAGGAATAAGGTAGGGAAGAATTCTAAGGATCATTTTGACTGCCTCCAGAAGTTAGATCAGATGGCAAATTGGATTTGGTGCTAGGTCTTTCCCTTTAGGTTTTACCCCAACAATGTTTTCATTAGTTTCGCTCACTCTCGAAATCAAGCATTTTACAGCAGGTTGGAGCAGCCTGTATCTCAGCACAGGAATAAGGTAGGGAAGAATTCTAAGGATCATTTTGACTGCCTCCAGAAGTTAGATCAGATGGCAAATTGGATTTGGTGCTAGGTCTTTCCCTTTAGGTTTTACCCCAACAATGTTTTCATTAGTTTCGCTCACTCTCGAAATCAAGCATTTTGCAGCAGGTTGGAGCAGCCTGTATCTCAGCACAGGAATAAGGTAGGGAAGAATTCTAAGGATCATTTTGACTGCCTCCAGAAGTTAGATCAGATGGCAAATTGGATTTGGTGCTAGGTCTTTCCCTTTAGGTTTTACCCCAACAATGTTTTCATTAGTTTCGCTCACTCTCGAAATCAAGCATTTTGCAGCAGGTTGGAGCAGCCTGTATCTCAGCACAGGAATAAGGTAGGGAAGAATTCTAAGGATCATTTTGACTGCCTCCAGAAGTTAGATCAGATGGCAAATTGGATTTGGTGCTAGGTCTTTCCCTTTAGGTTTTACCCCAACAATGTTTTCATTAGTTTCGCTCACTCTCGAAATCAAGCATTTTACAGCAGGTTGGAGCAGCCTGTATCTCAGCACAGGAATAAGGTAGGGAAGAATTCTAAGGATCATTTTGACTGCCTCCAGAAGTTAGATCAGATGGCAAATTGGATTTGGTGCTAGGTCTTTCCCTTTAGGTTTTACCCCAACAATGTTTTCATTAGTTTCGCTCACTCTCGAAATCAAGCATTTTACAGCAGGTTGGAGCAGCCTGTATCTCAGCACAGGAATAAGGTAGGGAAGAATTCTAAGGATCATTTTGACTGCCTCCAGAAGTTAGATCAGATGGCAAATTGGATTTGGTGCTAGGTCTTTCCCTTTAGGTTTTACCCCAACAATGTTTTCATTAGTTTCGCTCACTCTCGAAATCAAGCATTTTGCAGCAGGTTGGAGCAGCCTGTATCTCAGCACAGGAATAAGGTAGGGAAGAATTCTAAGGATCATTTTGACTGCCTCCAGAAGTTAGATCAGATGGCAAATTGGATTTGGTGCTAGGTCTTTCCCTTTAGGTTTTACCCCAACAATGTTTTCATTAGTTTCGCTCACTCTCGAAATCAAGCATTTTACAGCAGGTTGGAGCAGCCTGTATCTCAGCACAGGAATAAGGTAGGGAAGAATTCTAAGGATCATTTTGACTGCCTCCAGAAGTTAGATCAGATGGCAAATTGGATTTGGTGCTAGGTCTTTCCCTTTAGGTTTTACCCCAACAATGTTTTCATTAGTTTCGCTCACTCTCGAAATCAAGCATTTTACAGCAGGTTGGAGCAGCCTGTATCTCAGCACAGGAATAAGGTAGGGAAGAATTCTAAGGATCATTTTGACTGCCTCCAGAAGTTAGATCAGATGGCAAATTGGATTTGGTGCTAGGTCTTTCCCTTTAGGTTTTACCCCAACAATGTTTTCATTAGTTTCGCTCACTCTCGAAATCAAGCATTTTGCAGCAGGTTGGAGCAGCCTGTATCTCAGCACAGGAATAAGGTAGGGAAGAATTCTAAGGATCATTTTGACTGCCTCCAGAAGTTAGATCAGATGGCAAATTGGATTTGGTGCTAGGTCTTTCCCTTTAGGTTTTACCCCAACAATGTTTTCATTAGTTTCGCTCACTCTCGAAATCAAGCATTTTACAGCAGGTTGGAGCAGCCTGTATCTCAGCACAGGAATAAGGTAGGGAAGAATTCAAATGCTCATTTTGACTGCCTCCAGAAGTTAGATCAGATGCCAAATTGGATTTGGTGCTAGGTCTTTCCCTTTAGGTTTTACCCCAACAATGTTTTCATTAGTTTCGCTCACTCTCGAAATCAAGCATTTTACAGCAGGTTGGAGCAGCCTGTATCTCAGCACAGGAATAAGGTAGGGAAGAATTCAAATGCTCATTTTGACTGCCTCCAGAAGTTAGATCAGATGGCAAATTGGATTTGGTGCTAGGTCTTTCCCTTTAGGTTTTACCCCAACAATGTTTTCATTAGTTTCGCTCACTCTCGAAATCAAGCATTTTACAGCAGGTTGGAGCAGCCTGTATCTCAGCACAGGAATAAGGTAGGGAAGAATTCTAAGGATCATTTTGACTGCCTCCAGAAGTTAGATCAGATGGCAAATTGGATTTGGTGCTAGGTCTTTCCCTTTAGGTTTTACCCCAACAATGTTTTCATTAGTTTCGCTCACTCTCGAAATCAAGCATTTTACAGCAGGTTGGAGCAGCCTGTATCTCAGCACAGGAATAAGGTAGGGAAGAATTCTAAGGATCATTTTGACTGCCTCCAGAAGTTAGATCAGATGGCCAATTGGATTTGGTGCTAGGTCTTTCCCTTTAGGTTTTACCCCAACAATGTTTTCATTAGTTTCGCTCACTCTCGAAATCAAGCATTTTGCAGCAGGTTGGAGCAGCCTGTATCTCAGCACAGGAATAAGGTAGGGAAGAATTCTAAGGATCATTTTGACTGCCTCCAGAAGTTAGATCAGATGGCAAATTGGATTTGGTGCTAGGTCTTTCCCTTTAGGTTTTACCCCAACAATGTTTTCATTAGTTTCGCTCACTCTCGAAATCAAGCATTTTGCAGCAGGTTGGAGCAGCCTGTATCTCAGCACAGGAATAAGGTAGGGAAGAATTCTAAGGATCATTTTGACTGCCTCCAGAAGTTAGATCAGATGGCAAATTGGATTTGGTGCTAGGTCTTTCCCTTTAGGTTTTACCCCAACAATGTTTTCATTAGTTTCGCTCACTCTCGAAATCAAGCATTTTACAGCAGGTTGGAGCAGCCTGTATCTCAGCACAGGAATAAGGTAGGGAAGAATTCAAATGCTCATTTTGACTGCCTCCAGAAGTTAGATCAGATGGCAAATTGGATTTGGTGCTAGGTCTTTCCCTTTAGTTTTTACCCCAACAATGTTTTCATTAGTTTCGCTCACTCTCGAAATCAAGCATTTTGCAGCAGGTTGGAGCAGCCTGTATCTCAGCACAGGAATAAGGTAGGGAAGAATTCTAAGGATCATTTTGACTGCCTCCAGAAGTTAGATCAGATGGCAAATTGGATTTGGTGCTAGGTCTTTCCCTTTAGGTTTTACCCCAACAATGTTTTCATTAGTTTCGCTCACTCTCGAAATCAAGCATTTTGCAGCAGGTTGGAGCAGCCTGTATCTCAGCACAGGAATAAGGTAGGGAAGAATTCTAAGGATCATTTTGACTGCCTCCAGAAGTTAGATCAGATGGCAAATTGGATTTGGTGCTAGGTCTTTCCCTTTAGGTTTTACCCCAACAATGTTTTCATTAGTTTCGCTCACTCTCGAAATCAAGCATTTTACAGCAGGTTGGAGCAGCCTGTATCTCAGCACAGGAATAAGGTAGGGAAGAATTCTAAGGATCATTTTGACTGCCTCCAGAAGTTAGATCAGATGGCAAATTGGATTTGGTGCTAGGTCTTTCCCTTTAGGTTTTACCCCAACAATGTTTTCATTAGTTTCGCTCACTCTCGAAATCAAGCATTTTGCAGCAGGTTGGAGCAGCCTGTATCTCAGCACAGGAATAAGGTAGGGAAGAATTCTAAGGATCATTTTGACTGCCTCCAGAAGTTAGATCAGATGGCAAATTGGATTTGGTGCTAGGTCTTTCCCTTTAGGTTTTACCCCAACAATGTTTTCATTAGTTTCGCTCACTCTCGAAATCAAGCATTTTACAGCAGGTTTGGAGCAGCCTCTATCTCAGCACAGGAATAAGGTAGGGAAGAATTCTAAGGATCATTTTGACTGCCTCCAGAAGTTAGATCAGATGGCAAATTGGATTTGGTGCTAGGTCTTTCCCTTTAGGTTTTTACCCCAACAATGTTTTCATTAGTTTCGCTCACTCTCGAAATCAAGCATTTTGCAGCAGGTTGGAGCAGCCTGTATCTCAGCACAGGAATAAGGTAGGGAAGAACTCTAAGGATCATTTTGACTGCCTCCAGAAGTTAGATCAGATGGCAAATTGGATTTGGTGCTAGGTCTTTCCCTTTAGGTTTTACCCCAACAATGTTTTCATTAGTTTCGCTCACTCTCGAAATCAAGCATTTTGCAGCAGGTTGGAGCAGCCTGTATCTCAGCACAGGAATAAGGTAGGGAAGAATTCTAAGGATCATTTTGACTGCCTCCAGAAGTTAGATCAGATGGCAAATTGGATTTGGTGCTAGGTCTTTCCCTTTAGGTTTTACCCCAACAATGTTTTCATTAGTTTCGCTCACTCTCGAAATCAAGCATTTTACAGCAGGTTGGAGCAGCCTGTATCTCAGCACAGGAATAAGGTAGGGAAGAATTCTAAGGATCATTTTGACTGCCTCCAGAAGTTAGATCAGATGGCCAATTGGATTTGGTGCTAGGTCTTTCCCTTTAGGTTTTACCCCCAACAATGTTTTCATTAGTTTCGCTCACTCTCGAAATCAAGCATTTTGCAGCAGGTTGGAGCAGCCTGTATCTCAGCACAGGAATAAGGTAGGGAAGAATTCTAAGGATCATTTTGACTGCCTCCAGAAGTTAGATCAGATGGCAAATTGGATTTGGTGCTAGGTCTTTCCCTTTAGGTTTTACCCCAACAATGTTTTCATTAGTTTCGCTCACTCTCGAAATCAAGCATTTTGCAGCAGGTTGGAGCAGCCTGTATCTCAGCACAGGAATAAGGTAGGGAAGAATTCTAAGGATCATTTTGACTGCCTCCAGAAGTTAGATCAGATGGCCAATTGGATTTGGTGCTAGGTCTTTCCCTTTAGGTTTTACCCCAACAATGTTTTCATTAGTTTCGCTCACTCTCGAAATCAAGCATTTTGCAGCAGGTTGGAGCAGCCTGTATCTCAGCACAGGAATAAGGTAGGGAAGAATTCTAAGGATCATTTTGACTGCCTCCAGAAGTTAGATCAGATGGCAAATTGGATTTGGTGCTAGGTCTTTCCCTTTAGGTTTTACCCCAACAATGTTTTCATTAGTTTCGCTCACTCTCGAAATCAAGCATTTTGCAGCAGGTTGGAGCAGCCTGTATCTCAGCACAGGAATAAGGTAGGGAAGAATTCTAAGGATCATTTTGACTGCCTCCAGAAGTTAGATCAGATGGCAAATTGGATTTGGTGCTAGGTCTTTCCCTTTAGGTTTTACCCCAACAATGTTTTCATTAGTTTCGCTCACTCTCGAAATCAAGCATTTTGCAGCAGGTTGGAGCAGCCTGTATCTCAGCACAGGAATAAGGTAGGGAAGAATTCTAAGGATCATTTTGACTGCCTCCAGAAGTTAGATCAGATGGCAAATTGGATTTGGTGCTAGGTCTTTCCCTTTAGGTTTTACCCCAACAATGTTTTCATTAGTTTCGCTCACTCTCGAAATCAAGCATTTTGCAGCAGGTTGGAGCAGCCTGTATCTCAGCACAGGGAATAAGGTAGGGAAGAATTCTAAGGATCATTTTGACTGCCTCCAGAAGTTAGATCAGATGGCAAATTGGATTTGGTGCTAGGTCTTTCCCTTTAGGTTTTACCCCAACAATGTTTTCATTAGTTTCGCTCACTCTCGAAATCAAGCATTTTACAGCAGGTTGGAGCAGCCTGTATCTCAGCACAGGAATAAGGTAGGGAAGAATTCTAAGGATCATTTTGACTGCCTCCAGAAGTTAGATCAGATGCCAAATTGGATTTGGTGCTAGGTCTTTCCCTTTAGGTTTTACCAACAATGTTTTCATTAGTTTCGCTCACTCTCGAAATCAAGCATTTTACAGCAGGTTGGAGCAGCCTGTATCTCAGCACAGGAATAAGGTAGGGAAGAATTCAAATGCTCATTTTGACTGCCTCCAGAAGTTAGATCAGATGGCAAATTGGATTTGGTGCTAGGTCTTTCCCTTTAGGTTTTACCCCAACAATGTTTTCATTAGTTTCGCTCACTCTCGAAATCAAGCATTTTACAGCAGGTTGGAGCAGCCTGTATCTCAGCACAGGAATAAGGTAGGGAAGAATTCTAAGGATCATTTTGACTGCCTCCAGAAGTTAGATCAGATGGCAAATTGGATTTGGTGCTAGGTCTTTCCCTTTAGGTTTTACCCCAACAATGTTTTCATTAGTTTCGCTCACTCTCGAAATCAAGCATTTTACAGCAGGTTGGAGCAGCCTGTATCTCAGCACAGGAATAAGGTAGGGAAGAATTCTAAGGATCATTTTGACTGCCTCCAGAAGTTAGATCAGATGGCCAATTGGATTTGGTGCTAGGTCTTTCCCTTTAGGTTTTACCCCAACAATGTTTTCATTAGTTTCGCTCACTCTCGAAATCAAGCATTTTGCAGCAGGTTGGAGCAGCCTGTATCTCAGCACAGGAATAAGGTAGGGAAGAATTCTAAGGATCATTTTGACTGCCTCCAGAAGTTAGATCAGATGGCAAATTGGATTTGGTGCTAGGTCTTTCCCTTTAGGTTTTACCCCAACAATGTTTTCATTAGTTTCGCTCACTCTCGAAATCAAGCATTTTGCAGCAGGTTGGAGCAGCCTGTATCTCAGCACAGGAATAAGGTAGGGAAGAATTCTAAGAGATCATTTTGACTGCCTCCAGAAGTTAGATCAGATGGCAAATTGGATTTGGTGCTAGGTCTTTCCCTTTAGGTTTTACCCCAACAATGTTTTCATTAGTTTCGCTCACTCTCGAAATCAAGCATTTTGCAGCAGGTTGGAGCAGCCTGTATCTCAGCACAGGAATAAGGTAGGGAAGAACTCTAAGGATCATTTTGACTGCCTCCAGAAGTTAGATCAGATGGCAAATTGGATTTGGTGCTAGGTCTTTCCCTTTAGGTTTTACCCCAACAATGTTTTCATTAGTTTCGCTCACTCTCGAAATCAAGCATTTTGCAGCAGGTTGGAGCAGCCTGTATCTCAGCACAGGAATAAGGTAGGGAAGAATTCTAAGGATCATTTTGACTGCCTCCAGAAGTTAGATCAGATGGCAAATTGGATTTGGTGCTAGGTCTTTCCCTTTAGGTTTTACCCCAACAATGTTTTCATTAGTTTCGCTCACTCTCGAAATCAAGCATTTTACAGCAGGTTGGAGCAGCCTGTATCTCAGCACAGGAATAAGGTAGGGAAGAATTCTAAGGATCATTTTGACTGCCTCCAGAAGTTAGATCAGATGGCCAATTGGATTTGGTGCTAGGTCTTTCCCTTTAGGTTTTACCCCAACAATGTTTTCATTAGTTTCGCTCACTCTCGAAATCAAGCATTTTGCAGCAGGTTGGAGCAGCCTGTATCTCAGCACAGGAATAAGGTAGGGAAGAATTCTAAGGATCATTTTGACTGCCTCCAGAAGTTAGATCAGATGGCAAATTGGATTTGGTGCTAGGTCTTTCCCTTTAGGTTTTACCCCAACAATGTTTTCATTAGTTTCGCTCACTCTCGAAATCAAGCATTTTGCAGCAGGTTGGAGCAGCCTGTATCTCAGCACAGGAATAAGGTAGGGAAGAATTCTAAGGATCATTTTGACTGCCTCCAGAAGTTAGATCAGATGGCCAATTGGATTTGGTGCTAGGTCTTTCCCTTTAGGTTTTACCCCAACAATGTTTTCATTAGTTTCGCTCACTCTCGAAATCAAGCATTTTGCAGCAGGTTGGAGCAGCCTGTATCTCAGCACAGGAATAAGGTAGGGAAGAATTCTAAGGATCATTTTGACTGCCTCCAGAAGTTAGATCAGATGGCAAATTGGATTTGGTGCTAGGTCTTTCCCTTTAGGTTTTACCCCAACAATGTTTTCATTAGTTTCGCTCACTCTCGAAATCAAGCATTTTGCAGCAGGTTGGAGCAGCCTGTATCTCAGCACAGGAATAAGGTAGGGAAGAATTCTAAGGATCATTTTGACTGCCTCCAGAAGTTAGATCAGATGGCAAAATTGGATTTGGTGCTAGGTCTTTCCCTTTAGGTTTTACCCCAACAATGTTTTCATTAGTTTCGCTCACTCTCGAAATCAAGCATTTTGCAGCAGGTTGGAGCAGCCTGTATCTCAGCACAGGAATAAGGTAGGGAAGAATTCTAAGGATCATTTTGACTGCCTCCAGAAGTTAGATCAGATGGCAAATTGGATTTGGTGCTAGGTCTTTCCCTTTAGGTTTTACCCCAACAATGTTTTCATTAGTTTCGCTCACTCTCGAAATCAAGCATTTTGCAGCAGGTTGGAGCAGCCTGTATCTCAGCACAGGAATAAGGTAGGGAAGAATTCTAAGGATCATTTTGACTGCCTCCAGAAGTTAGATCAGATGGCAAATTGGATTTGGTGCTAGGTCTTTCCCTTTAGGTTTTACCCCAACAATGTTTTCATTAGTTTCGCTCACTCTCGAAATCAAGCATTTTACAGCAGGTTGGAGCAGCCTGTATCTCAGCACAGGAATAAGGTAGGGAAGAATTCTAAGGATCATTTTGACTGCCTCCAGAAGTTAGATCAGATGCCAAATTGGATTTGGTGCTAGGTCTTTCCCTTTAGGTTTTACCCCAACAATGTTTTCATTAGTTTCGCTCACTCTCGAAATCAAGCATTTTACAGCAGGTTGGAGCAGCCTGTATCTCAGCACAGGAATAAGGTAGGGAAGAATTCAAATGCTCATTTTGACTGCCTCCAGAAGTTAGATCAGATGGCAAATTGGATTTGGTGCTAGGTCTTTCCCTTTAGGTTTTACCCCAACAATGTTTTCATTAGTTTCGCTCACTCTCGAAATCAAGCATTTTACAGCAGGTTGGAGCAGCCTGTATCTCAGCACAGGAATAAGGTAGGGAAGAATTCTAAGGATCATTTTGACTGCCTCCAGAAGTTAGATCAGATGGCAAATTGGATTTGGTGCTAGGTCTTTCCCTTTAGGTTTTACCCCAACAATGTTTTCATTAGTTTCGCTCACTCTCGAAATCAAGCATTTTACAGCAGGTTGGAGCAGCCTGTATCTCAGCACAGGAATAAGGTAGGGAAGAATTCTAAGGATCATTTTGACTGCCTCCAGAAGTTAGATCAGATGGCCAATTGGATTTGGTGCTAGGTCTTTCCCTTTAGGTTTTACCCCAACAATGTTTTCATTAGTTTCGCTCACTCTCGAAATCAAGCATTTTGCAGCAGGTTGGAGCAGCCTGTATCTCAGCACAGGAATAAGGTAGGGAAGAATTCTAAGGATCATTTTGACTGCCTCCAGAAGTTAGATCAGATGGCAAATTGGATTTGGTGCTAGGTCTTTCCCTTTAGGTTTTACCCCAACAATGTTTTCATTAGTTTCGCTCACTCTCGAAATCAAGCATTTTGCAGCAGGTTGGAGCAGCCTGTATCTCAGCACAGGAATAAGGTAGGGAAGAATTCTAAGGATCATTTTGACTGCCTCCAGAAGTTAGATCAGATGGCAAATTGGATTTGGTGCTAGGTCTTTCCCTTTAGGTTTTACCCCAACAATGTTTTCATTAGTTTCGCTCACTCTCGAAATCAAGCATTTTGCAGCAGGTTGGAGCAGCCTGTATCTCAGCACAGGAATAAGGTAGGGAAGAATTCTAAGGATCATTTTGACTGCCTCCAGAAGTTAGATCAGATGGCAAATTGGATTTGGTGCTAGGTCTTTCCCTTTAGGTTTTACCCCAACAATGTTTTCATTAGTTTCGCTCACTCTCGAAATCAAGCATTTTACAGCAGGTTGGAGCAGCCTGTATCTCAGCACAGGAATAAGGTAGGGAAGAATTCAAATGCTCATTTTGACTGCCTCCAGAAGTTAGATCAGATGCCAAATTGGATTTGGTGCTAGGTCTTTCCCTTTAGGTTTTACCCCAACAATGTTTTCATTAGTTTCGCTCACTCTCGAAATCAAGCATTTTGCAGCAGGTTGGAGCAGCCTGTATCTCAGCACAGGAATAAGGTAGGGAAGAATTCTAAGGATCATTTTGACTGCCTCCAGAAGTTAGATCAGATGGCAAATTGGATTTGGTGCTAGGTCTTTCCCTTTAGGTTTTACCCCAACAATGTTTTCATTAGTTTCGCTCACTCTCGAAATCAAGCATTTTGCAGCAGGTTGGAGCAGCCTGTATCTCAGCACAGGAATAAGGTAGGGAAGAATTCTAAGGATCATTTTGACTGCCTCCAGAAGTTAGATCAGATGGCAAATTGGATTTGGTGCTAGGTCTTTCCCTTTAGGTTTTTACCCCAACAATGTTTTCATTAGTTTCGCTCACTCTCGAAATCAAGCATTTTACAGCAGGTTGGAGCAGCCTGTATCTCAGCACAGGAATAAGGTAGGGAAGAATTCTAAGGATCATTTTGACTGCCTCCAGAAGTTAGATCAGATGGCAAATTGGATTTGGTGCTAGGTCTTTCCCTTTAGGTTTTACCCCAACAATGTTTTCATTAGTTTCGCTCACTCTCGAAATCAAGCATTTTACAGCAGGTTGGAGCAGCCTGTATCTCAGCACAGGAATAAGGTAGGGAAGAATTCTAAGGATCATTTTGACTGCCTCCAGAAGTTAGATCAGATGGCAAATTGGATTTGGTGCTAGGTCTTTCCCTTTAGGTTTTACCCCAACAATGTTTTCATTAGTTTCGCTCACTCTCGAAATCAAGCATTTTGCAGCAGGTTGGAGCAGCCTGTATCTCAGCACAGGAATAAGGTAGGGAAGAATTCTAAGGATCATTTTGACTGCCTCCAGAAGTTAGATCAGATGGCAAATTGGATTTGGTGCTAGGTCTTTCCCTTTAGGTTTTACCCCAACAATGTTTTCATTAGTTTCGCTCACTCTCGAAATCAAGCATTTTGCAGCAGGTTGGAGCAGCCTGTATCTCAGCACAGGAATAAGGTAGGGAAGAATTCTAAGGATCATTTTGACTGCCTCCAGAAGTTAGATCAGATGGCAAATTGGATTTGGTGCTAGGTCTTTCCCTTTAGGTTTTACCCCAACAATGTTTTCATTAGTTTCGCTCACTCTCGAAATCAAGCATTTTACAGCAGGTTGGAGCAGCCTGTATCTCAGCACAGGAATAAGGTAGGGAAGAATTCTAAGGATCATTTTGACTGCCTCCAGAAGTTAGATCAGATGGCAAATTGGATTTGGTGCTAGGTCTTTCCCTTTAGGTTTTACCCCAACAATGTTTTCATTAGTTTCGCTCACTCTCGAAATCAAGCATTTTACAGCAGGTTGGAGCAGCCTGTATCTCAGCACAGGAATAAGGTAGGGAAGAATTCAAATGCTCATTTTGACTGCCTCCAGAAGTTAGATCAGATGGCAAATTGGATTTGGTGCTAGGTCTTTCCCTTTAGGTTTTACCCCAACAATGTTTTCATTAGTTTCGCTCACTCTCGAAATCAAGCATTTTACAGCAGGTTGGAGCAGCCTGTATCTCAGCACAGGAATAAGGTAGGGAAGAATTCTAAGGCTCATTTTGACTGCCTCCAGAAGTTAGATCAGATGGCAAATTGGATTTGGTGCTAGGTCTTTCCCTTTAGGTTTTACCCCAACAATGTTTTCATTAGTTTCGCTCACTCTCGAAATCAAGCATTTTACAGCAGGTTGGAGCAGCCTGTATCTCAGCACAGGAATAAGGTAGGGAAGAATTCTAAGGATCATTTTGACTGCCTCCAGAAGTTAGATCAGATGGCCAATTGGATTTGGTGCTAGGTCTTTCCCTTTAGGTTTTACCCCAACAATGTTTTCATTAGTTTCGCTCACTCTCGAAATCAAGCATTTTGCAGCAGGTTGGAGCAGCCTGTATCTCAGCACAGGAATAAGGTAGGGAAGAATTCTAAGGATCATTTTGACTGCCTCCAGAAGTTAGATCAGATGGCAAATTGGATTTGGTGCTAGGTCTTTCCCTTTAGGTTTTACCCCAACAATGTTTTCATTAGTTTCGCTCACTCTCGAAATCAAGCATTTTGCAGCAGGTTGGAGCAGCCTGTATCTCAGCACAGGAATAAGGTAGGGAAGAATTCTAAGGATCATTTTGACTGCCTCCAGAAGTTAGATCAGATGGCAAATTGGATTTGGTGCTAGGTCTTTCCCTTTAGGTTTTACCCCAACAATGTTTTCATTAGTTTCGCTCACTCTCGAAATCAAGCATTTTGCAGCAGGTTGGAGCAGCCTGTATCTCAGCACAGGAATAAGGTAGGGAAGAATTCTAAGGATCATTTTGACTGCCTCCAGAAGTTAGATCAGATGGCAAATTGGATTTGGTGCTAGGTCTTTCCCTTTAGGTTTTACCCCAACAATGTTTTCATTAGTTTCGCTCACTCTCGAAATAGCATTTTACAGCAGGTTGGAGCAGCCTGTATCTCAGCACAGGAATAAGGTAGGGAAGAATTCTAAGGATCATTTTGACTGCCTCCAGAAGTTAGATCAGATGGCAAATTGGATTTGGTGCTAGGTCTTTCCCTTTAGGTTTTACCCCAACAATGTTTTCATTAGTTTCGCTCACTCTCGAAATCAAGCATTTTGCAGCAGGTTGGAGCAGCCTGTATCTCAGCACAGGAATAAGGTAGGGAAGAATTCTAAGGATCATTTTGACTGCCTCCAGAAGTTAGATCAGATGGCAAATTGGATTTGGTGCTAGGTCTTTCCCTTTAGGTTTTACCCCAACAATGTTTTCATTAGTTTCGCTCACTCTCGAAATCAAGCATTTTACAGCAGGTTGGAGCAGCCTGTATCTCAGCACAGGAATAAGGTAGGGAAGAATTCTAAGGATCATTTTGACTGCCTCCAGAAGTTAGATCAGATGGCAAATTGGATTTGGTGCTAGGTCTTTCCCTTTAGGTTTTACCCCAACAATGTTTTCATTAGTTTCGCTCACTCTCGAAATCAAGCATTTTACAGCAGGTTGGAGCAGCCTGTATCTCAGCACAGGAATAAGGTAGGGAAGAATTCTAAGGATCATTTTGACTGCCTCCAGAAGTTAGATCAGATGGCAAATTGGATTTGGTGCTAGGTCTTTCCCTTTAGGTTTTACCCCAACAATGTTTTCATTAGTTTCGCT
Source organism: Melanerpes formicivorus (assembly GCF_026170545.1). Taxonomy (NCBI): domain Eukaryota; kingdom Metazoa; phylum Chordata; class Aves; order Piciformes; family Picidae; genus Melanerpes; species Melanerpes formicivorus. The sequence goes on along the minus strand of NW_027144506.1, from coordinate 12,849 downwards.
CACTCTCGAAATCAAGCATTTTGCAGCAGGTTGGAGCAGCCTGTATCTCAGCACAGGAATAAGGTAGGGAAGAATTCTAAGGATCATTTTGACTGCCTCCAGAAGTTAGATCAGATGGCAAATTGGATTTGGTGCTAGGTCTTTCCCTTAGGTTTTACCCCAACAATGTTTTCATTAGTTTCGCTCACTCTCGAAATCAAGCATTTTACAGCAGGTTGGAGCAGCCTGTATCTCAGCACAGGAATAAGGTAGGGAAGAATTCTAAGGATCATTTTGACTGCCTCCAGAAGTTAGATCAGATGGCAAAATTGGATTTGGTGCTAGGTCTTTCCCTTTAGGTTTTACCCCAACAATGTTTTCATTAGTTTCGCTCACTCTCGAAATCAAGCATTTTACAGCAGGTTGGAGCAGCCTGTATCTCAGCACAGGAATAAGGTAGGGAAGAATTCTAAGGATCATTTTGACTGCCTCCAGAAGTTAGATCAGATGGCAAATTGGATTTGGTGCTAGGTCTTTCCCTTTAGGTTTTACCCCAACAATGTTTTCATTAGTTTCGCTCACTCTCGAAATCAAGCATTTTGCAGCAGGTTGGAGCAGCCTGTATCTCAGCACAGGAATAAGGTAGGGAAGAATTCTAAGGATCATTTTGACTGCCTCCAGAAGTTAGATCAGATGGCAAATTGGATTTGGTGCTAGGTCTTTCCCTTTAGGTTTTACCCCAACAATGTTTTCATTAGTTTCGCTCACTCTCGAAATCAAGCATTTTACAGCAGGTTGGAGCAGCCTGTATCTCAGCACAGGAATAAGGTAGGGAAGAATTCAAATGCTCATTTTTACTGCCTCCAGAAGTTAGATCAGATGGCAAATTGGATTTGGTGCTAGGTCTTTCCCTTTAGGTTTTACCCCAACAATGTTTTCATTAGTTTCGCTCACTCTCGAAATCAAGCATTTTACAGCAGGTTGGAGCAGCCTGTATCTCAGCACAGGAATAAGGTAGGGAAGAATTCAAATGCTCATTTTGACTGCCTCCAGAAGTTAGATCAGATGGCAAATTGGATTTGGTGCTAGGTCTTTCCCTTTAGGTTTTACCCCAACAATGTTTTCATTAGTTTCGCTCACTCTCGAAATCAAGCATTTTACAGCAGGTTGGAGCAGCCTGTATCTCAGCACAGGAATAAGGTAGGGAAGAATTCTAAGGATCATTTTGACTGCCTCCAGAAGTTAGATCAGATGGCAAATTGGATTTGGTGCTAGGTCTTTCCCTTTAGGTTTTACCCCAACAATGTTTTCATTAGTTTCGCTCACTCTCGAAATCAAGCATTTTACAGCAGGTTGGAGCAGCTGTATCTCAGCACAGGAATAAGGTAGGGAAGAATTCTAAGGATCATTTTGACTGCCTCCAGAAGTTAGATCAGATGGCCAATTGGATTTGGTGCTAGGTCTTTCCCTTTAGGTTTTACCCCAACAATGTTTTCATTAGTTTCGCTCACTCTCGAAATCAAGCATTTTGCAGCAGGTTGGAGCAGCCTGTATCTCAGCACAGGAATAAGGTAGGGAAGAATTCTAAGGATCATTTTGACTGCCTCCAGAAGTTAGATCAGATGGCAAATTGGATTTGGTGCTAGGTCTTTCCCTTTAGGTTTTACCCCAACAATGTTTTCATTAGTTTCGCTCACTCTCGAAATCAAGCATTTTGCAGCAGGTTTGGAGCAGCCTGTATCTCAGCACAGGAATAAGGTAGGGAAGAATTCTAAGGATCATTTTGACTGCCTCCAGAAGTTAGATCAGATGGCAAATTGGATTTGGTGCTAGGTCTTTCCCTTTAGGTTTTACCCCAACAATGTTTTCATTAGTTTCGCTCACTCTCGAAATCAAGCATTTTGCAGCAGGTTGGAGCAGCCTGTATCTCAGCACAGGAATAAGGTAGGGAAGAATTCTAAGGATCATTTTGACTGCCTCCAGAAGTTAGATCAGATGGCAAATTGGATTTGGTGCTAGGTCTTTCCCTTTAGGTTTTACCCCAACAATGTTTTCATTAGTTTCGCTCACTCTCGAAATCAAGCATTTTGCAGCAGGTTGGAGCAGCCTGTATCTCAGCACAGGAATAAGGTAGGGAAGAATTCAAATGCTCATTTTGACTGCCCTCCAGAAGTTAGATCAGATGCCAAATTGGATTTGGTGCTAGGTCTTTCCCTTTAGGTTTTACCCCAACAATGTTTTTCATTAGTTTCGCTCACTCTCGAAATCAAGCATTTTGCAGCAGGTTGGAGCAGCCTGTATCTCAGCACAGGAATAAGGTAGGGAAGAATTCTAAGGATCATTTTGACTGCCTCCAGAAGTTAGATCAGATGGCAAATTGGATTTGGTGCTAGGTCTTTCCCTTTAGGTTTTACCCCAACAATGTTTTCATTAGTTTCGCTCACTCTCGAAATCAAGCATTTTGCAGCAGGTTGGAGCAGCCTGTATCTCAGCACAGGAATAAGGTAGGGAAGAATTCTAAGGATCATTTTGACTGCCTCCAGAAGTTAGATCAGATGGCAAATTGGATTTGGTGCTAGGTCTTTCCCTTTAGGTTTTACCCCAACAATGTTTTCATTAGTTTCGCTCACTCTCGAAATCAAGCATTTTACAGCAGGTTGGAGCAGCCTGTATCTCAGCACAGGAATAAGGTAGGGAAGAATTCTAAGGATCATTTTGACTGCCTCCAGAAGTTAGATCAGATGCAAATTGGATTTGGTGCTAGGTCTTTCCCTTTAGGTTTTACCCCAACAATGTTTTCATTAGTTTCGCTCACTCTCGAAATCAAGCATTTTACAGCAGGTTGGAGCAGCCTGTATCTCAGCACAGGAATAAGGTAGGGAAGAATTCTAAGGATCATTTTGACTGCCTCCAGAAGTTAGATCAGATGGCAAATTGGATTTGGTGCTAGGTCTTTCCCTTTAGGTTTTACCCCAACAATGTTTTCATTAGTTTCGCTCACTCTCGAAATCAAGCATTTTGCAGCAGGTTGGAGCAGCCTGTATCTCAGCACAGGAATAAGGTAGGGAAGAATTCTAAGGATCATTTTGACTGCCTCCAGAAGTTAGATCAGATGGCAAATTGGATTTGGTGCTAGGTCTTTCCCTTTAGGTTTTACCCCAACAATGTTTTCATTAGTTTCGCTCACTCTCGAAATCAAGCATTTTGCAGCAGGTTGGAGCAGCCTGTATCTCAGCACAGGAATAAGGTAGGGAAGAATTCTAAGGATCATTTTGACTGCCTCCAGAAGTTAGATCAGATGGCAAATTGGATTTGGTGCTAGGTCTTTCCCTTTAGGTTTTACCCCAACAATGTTTTCATTAGTTTCGCTCACTCTCGAAATCAAGCATTTTACAGCAGGTTGGAGCAGCCTGTATCTCAGCACAGGAATAAGGTAGGGAAGAATTCTAAGGATCATTTTGACTGCCCTCCAGAAGTTAGATCAGATGGCAAATTGGATTTGGTGCTAGGTCTTTCCTTTAGGTTTTACCCCAACAATGTTTTCATTAGTTTCGCTCACTCTCGAAATCAAGCATTTTACAGCAGGTTGGAGGCAGCCTGTATCTCAGCACAGGAATAAGGTAGGGAAGAATTCAAATGCTCATTTTGACTGCCTCCAGAAGTTAGATCAGATGGCAAATTGGATTTGGTGCTAGGTCTTTCCCTTTAGGTTTTACCCCAACAATGTTTTCATTAGTTTCGCTCACTCTCGAAATCAAGCATTTTACAGCAGGTTGGAGCAGCCTGTATCTCAGCACAGGAATAAGGTAGGGAAGAATTCTAAGGCTCATTTTGACTGCCTCCAGAAGTTAGATCAGATGGCAAATTGGATTTGGTGCTAGGTCTTTCCCTTTAGGTTTTACCCCAACAATGTTTTCATTAGTTTCGCTCACTCTCGAAATCAAGCATTTTACAGCAGGTTGGAGCAGCCTGTATCTCAGCACAGGAATAAGGTAGGGAAGAATTCTAAGGATCATTTTGACTGCCTCCAGAAGTTAGATCAGATGGCCAATTGGATTTGGTGCTAGGTCCTTTCCCTTTAGGTTTTACCCCAACAATGTTTTCATTAGTTTCGCTCACTCTCGAAATCAAGCATTTTGCAGCAGGTTGGAGCAGCCTGTATCTCAGCACAGGAATAAGGTAGGGAAGAATTCTAAGGATCATTTTGACTGCCTCCAGAAGTTAGATCAGATGGCAAATTGGATTTGGTGCTAGGTCTTTCCCTTTAGGTTTTACCCCAACAATGTTTTCATTAGTTTCGCTCACTCTCGAAATCAAGCATTTTGCAGCAGGTTGGAGCAGCCTGTATCTCAGCACAGGAATAAGGTAGGGAAGAATTCTAAGGATCATTTTGACTGCCTCCAGAAGTTAGATCAGATGGCAAATTGGATTTGGTGCTAGGTCTTTCCCTTTAGGTTTTACCCCAACAATGTTTTCATTAGTTTCGCTCACTCTCGAAATCAAGCATTTTACAGCAGGTTGGAGCAGCCTGTATCTCAGCACAGGAATAAGGTAGGGAAGAATTCTAAGGATCATTTTGACTGCCTCCAGAAGTTAGATCAGATGGCAAATTGGATTTGGTGCTAGGTCTTTCCCTTTAGGTTTTACCCCAACAATGTTTTCATTAGTTTCGCTCACTCTCGAAATCAAGCATTTTGCAGCAGGTTGGAGCAGCCTGTATCTCAGCACAGGAATAAGGTAGGGAAGAATTCTAAGGATCATTTTGACTGCCTCCAGAAGTTAGATCAGATGGCAAATTGGATTTGGTGCTAGGTCTTTCCCTTTAGGTTTTACCCCAACAATGTTTTCATTAGTTTCGCTCACTCTCGAAATCAAGCATTTTACAGCAGGTTGGAGCAGCCTGTATCTCAGCACAGGAATAAGGTAGGGAAGAATTCTAAGGATCATTTTGACTGCCTCCAGAAGTTAGATCAGATGGCAAATTGGATTTGGTGCTAGGTCTTTCCCTTTAGGTTTTACCCCAACAATGTTTTCATTAGTTTCGCTCACTCTCGAAATCAAGCATTTTACAGCAGGTTGGAGCAGCCTGTATCTCAGCACAGGAATAAGGTAGGGAAGAATTCTAAGGATCATTTTGACTGCCTCCAGAAGTTAGATCAGATGGCAAATTGGATTTGGTGCTAGGTCTTTCCCCTTTAGGTTTTACCCCAACAATGTTTTCATTAGTTTCGCTCACTCTCGAAATCAAGCATTTTACAGCAGGTTGGAGCAGCCTGTATCTCAGCACAGGAATAAGGTAGGGAAGAATTCTAAGGATCATTTTGACTGCCTCCAGAAGTTAGATCAGATGGCCAATTGGATTTGGTGCTAGGTCTTTCCCTTAGGTTTTACCCCAACAATGTTTTCATTAGTTTCGCTCACTCTCGAAATCAAGCATTTTACAGCAGGTTGGAGCAGCCTGTATCTCAGCACAGGAATAAGGTAGGGAAGAATTCTAAGGATCATTTTGACTGCCTCCAGAAGTTAGATCAGATGGCAAATTGGATTTGGTGCTAGGTCTTTCCCTTTAGGTTTTACCCCAACAATGTTTTCATTAGTTTCGCTCACTCTCGAAATCAAGCATTTTACAGCAGGTTGGAGCAGCCTGTATCTCAGCACAGGAATAAGGTAGGGAAGAATTCTAAGGATCATTTTGACTGCCTCCAGAAGTTAGATCAGATGGCCAATTGGATTTGGTGCTAGGTCTTTCCCTTTAGGTTTTACCCCAACAATGTTTTCATTAGTTTCGCTCACTCTCGAAATCAAGCATTTTACAGCAGGTTGGAGCAGCCTGTATCTCAGCACAGGAATAAGGTAGGGAAGAATTCTAAGGATCATTTTGACTGCCTCCAGAAGTTAGATCAGATGGCCAATTGGATTTGGTGCTAGGTCTTTCCCTTTAGGTTTTACCCCAACAATGTTTTCATTAGTTTCGCTCACTCTCGAAATCAAGCATTTTACAGCAGGTTGGAGCAGCCTGTATCTCAGCACAGGAATAAGGTAGGGAAGAATTCTAAGGATCATTTTGACTGCCTCCAGAAGTTAGATCAGATGGCAAATTGGATTTGGTGCTAGGTCTTTCCCTTTAGGTTTTACCCCAACAATGTTTTCATTAGTTTCGCTCACTCTCGAAATCAAGCATTTTACAGCAGGTTGGAGCAGCCTGTATCTCAGCACAGGAATAAGGTAGGGAAGAATTCTAAGGATCATTTTGACTGCCTCCAGAAGTTAGATCAGATGGCCAATTGGATTTGGTGCTAGGTCTTTCCCTTTAGGTTTTACCCCAACAATGTTTTCATTAGTTTCGCTCACTCTCGAAATCAAGCATTTTACAGCAGGTTGGAGCAGCCTGTATCTCAGCACAGGAATAAGGTAGGGAAGAATTCTAAGGATCATTTTGACTGCCTCCAGAAGTTAGATCAGATGGCCAATTGGATTTGGTGCTAGGTCTTTCCCTTTAGGTTTTACCCCAACAATGTTTTCATTAGTTTCGCTCACTCTCGAAATCAAGCATTTTACAGCAGGTTGGAGCAGCCTGTATCTCAGCACAGGAATAAGGTAGGGAAGAATTCTAAGGATCATTTTGACTGCCTCCAGAAGTTAGATCAGATGGCCAATTGGATTTGGTGCTAGGTCTTTCCCTTTAGGTTTTACCCCAACAATGTTTTCATTAGTTTCGCTCACTCTCGAAATCAAGCATTTTACAGCAGGTTGGAGCAGCCTGTATCTCAGCACAGGAATAAGGTAGGGAAGAATTCTAAGGATCATTTTGACTGCCTCCAGAAGTTAGATCAGATGGCAAATTGGATTTGGTGCTAGGTCTTTCCCTTTAGGTTTTACCCCAACAATGTTTTCATTAGTTTCGCTCACTCTCGAAATCAAGCATTTTACAGCAGGTTGGAGCAGCCTGTATCTCAGCACAGGAATAAGGTAGGGAAGAATTCTAAGGATCATTTTGACTGCCTCCAGAAGTTAGATCAGATGGCAAATTGGATTTGGTGCTAGGTCTTTCCCTTTAGGTTTTACCCCAACAATGTTTTCATTAGTTTCGCTCACTCTCGAAATCAAGCATTTTACAGCAGGTTGGAGGCAGCCTGTATCTCAGCACAGGAATAAGGTAGGGAAGAATTCTAAGGATCATTTTGACTGCCTCCAGAAGTTAGATCAGATGGCAAATTGGATTTGGTGCTAGGTCTTTCCCTTTAGGTTTTACCCCAACAATGTTTTCATTAGTTTCGCTCACTCTCGAAATCAAGCATTTTACAGCAGGTTGGAGCAGCCTGTATCTCAGCACAGGAATAAGGTAGGGAAGAATTCTAAGGATCATTTTGACTGCCTCCAGAAGTTAGATCAGATGGCAAATTGGATTTGGTGCTAGGTCTTTCCCTTTAGGTTTTACCCCAACAATGTTTTCATTAGTTTCGCTCACTCTCGAAATCAAGCATTTTACAGCAGGTTGGAGCAGCCTGTATCTCAGCACAGGAATAAGGTAGGGAAGAATTCTAAGGATCATTTTGACTGCCTCCAGAAGTTAGATCAGATGGCAAATTGGATTTGGTGCTAGGTCTTTCCCTTTAGGTTTTACCCCAACAATGTTTTCATTAGTTTCGCTCACTCTCGAAATCAAGCATTTTACAGCAGGTTGGAGCAGCCTGTATCTCAGCACAGGAATAAGGTAGGGAAGAATTCTAAGGATCATTTTGACTGCCTCCAGAAGTTAGATCAGATGGCCAATTGGATTTGGTGCTAGGTCTTTCCCTTTAGGTTTTACCCCAACAATGTTTTCATTAGTTTCGCTCACTCTCGAAATCAAGCATTTTACAGCAGGTTGGAGAAGCCTGTATCTCAGCACAGGAATAAGGTAGGGAAGAATTCTAAGGATCATTTTGACTGCCTCCAGAAGTTAGATCAGATGGCAAATTGGATTTGGTGCTAGGTCTTTCCCTTTAGGTTTTACCCCAACAATGTTTTCATTAGTTTCGCTCACTCTCGAAATCAAGCATTTTACAGCAGGTTGGAGCAGCCTGTATCTCAGCACAGGAATAAGGTAGGGAAGAATTCTAAGGATCATTTTGACTGCCTCCAGAAGTTAGATCAGATGGCAAATTGGATTTGGTGCTAGGTCTTTCCCTTTAGGTTTTACCCCAACAATGTTTTCATTAGTTTCGCTCACTCTCGAAATCAAGCATTTTACAGCAGGTTGGAGCAGCCTGTATCTCAGCACAGGAATAAGGTAGGGAAGAATTCTAAGGATCATTTTGACTGCCTCCAGAAGTTAGATCAGATGGCAAATTGGATTTGGTGCTAGGTCTTTCCCTTTAGGTTTTACCCCAACAATGTTTTCATTAGTTTCGCTCACTCTCGAAATCAAGCATTTTACAGCAGGTTGGAGCAGCCTGTATCTCAGCACAGGAATAAGGTAGGGAAGAATTCTAAGGATCATTTTGACTGCCTCCAGAAGTTAGATCAGATGGCAAATTGGATTTGGGTGCTAGGTCTTTCCCTTTAGGTTTTACCCCAACAATGTTTTCATTAGTTTCGCTCACTCTCGAAATCAAGCATTTTACAGCAGGTTGGAGCAGCCTGTATCTCAGCACAGGAATAAGGTAGGGAAGAATTCTAAGGATCATTTTGACTGCCTCCAGAAGTTAGATCAGATGGCAAATTGGATTTGGTGCTAGGTCTTTCCCTTTAGGTTTTACCCCAACAATGTTTTCATTAGTTTCGCTCACTCTTGAAATCAAGCATTTTACAGCAGGTTGGAGCAGCCTGTATCTCAGCACAGGAATAAGGTAGGGAAGAATTCTAAGGATCATTTTGACTGCCTCCAGAAGTTAGATCAGATGGCAAATTGGATTTGGTGCTAGGTCTTTCCCTTTAGGTTTTACCCCAACAATGTTTTCATTAGTTTCGCTCACTCTCGAAATCAAGCATTTTACAGCAGGTTGGAGCAGCCTGTATCTCAGCACAGGAATAAGGTAGGGAAGAATTCTAAGGATCATTTTGACTGCCTCCAGAAGTTAGATCAGATGGCAAATTGGATTTGGTGCTAGGTCTTTCCCTTTAGGTTTTACCCCAACAATATTTTCATTAGTTTCGCTCACTCTCGAAATCAAGCATTTTACAGCAGGTTGGAGCAGCCTGTATCTCAGCACAGGAATAAGGTAGGGAAGAATTCTAAGGATCATTTTGACTGCCTCCAGAAGTTAGATCAGATGGCAAATTGGATTTGGTGCTAGGTCTTTCCCTTTAGGTTTTACCCCAACAATGTTTTCATTAGTTTCGCTCACTCTCGAAATCAAGCATTTTACAGCAGGTTGGAGCAGCCTGTATCTCAGCACAGGAATAAGGTAGGGGAAGAATTCTAAGGCTCATTTTGACTGCCTCCAGAAGTTAGATCAGATGGCAAATTGGATTTGGTGCTAGGTCTTTCCCTTTAGGTTTTACCCCAACAATGTTTTCATTAGTTTCGCTCACTCTCGAAATCAAGCATTTTACAGCAGGTTGGAGCAGCCTGTATCTCAGCACAGGAATAAGGTAGGGAAGAATTCTAAGGATCATTTTGACTGCCTCCAGAAGTTAGATCAGATGGCAAATTGGATTTGGTGCTAGGTCTTTCCCTTTAGGTTTTACCCCAACAATGTTTTCATTAGTTTCGCTCACTCTCGAAATCAAGCATTTTACAGCAGGTTGGAGCAGCCTGTATCTCAGCACAGGAATAAGGTAGGGAAGAATTCTAAGGATCATTTTGACTGCCTCCAGAAGTTAGATCAGATGGCAAATTGGATTTGGTGCTAGGTCTTTCCCTTTAGGTTTTACCCCAACAATGTTTTCATTAGTTTCGCTCACTCTCGAAATCAAGCATTTTACAGCAGGTTGGAGCAGCCTGTATCTCAGCACAGGAATAAGGTAGGAAGAATTCTAAGGATCATTTTGACTGCCTCCAGAAGTTAGATCAGATGGCAAATTGGATTTGGTGCTAGGTCTTTCCCTTTAGGTTTTTACCCCAACAATGTTTTCATTAGTTTCGCTCACTCTCGAAATCAAGCATTTTACAGCAGGTTGGAGCAGCCTGTATCTCAGCACAGGAATAAGGTAGGGAAGAATTCTAAGGATCATTTTGACTGCCTCCAGAAGTTAGATCAGATGGCAAATTGGATTTGGTGCTAGGTCTTTCCCTTTAGGTTTTACCCCAACAATGTTTTCATTAGTTTCGCTCACTCTCGAAATCAAGCATTTTACAGCAGGTTGGAGCAGCCTGTATCTCAGCACAGGAATAAGGTAGGGAAGAATTCTAAGGATCATTTTGACTGCCTCCAGAAGTTAGATCAGATGGCAAATTGGATTTGGTGCTAGGTCTTTCCCTTTAGGTTTTACCCCAACAATGTTTTCATTAGTTTCGCTCACTCTCAAAATCAAGCATTTTACAGCAGGTTGGAGCAGCCTGTATCTCAGCACAGGAATAAGGTAGGGAAGAATTCTAAGGATCATTTTGACTGCCTCCAGAAGTTAGATCAGATGGCAAATTGGATTTGGTGCTAGGTCTTTCCCTTTAGGTTTTACCCCAACAATGTTTTCATTAGTTTCGCTCACTCTCGAAATCAAGCATTTTACAGCAGGTTGGAGCAGCCTGTATCTCAGCACAGGAATAAGGTAGGGAAGAATTCTAAGGATCATTTTGACTGCCTCCAGAATTTAGATCAGATGGCAAATTGGATTTGGTGCTAGGTCTTTCCCTTTAGGTTTTACCCCAACAATGTTTTCATTAGTTTCGCTCACTCTCGAAATCAAGCATTTTACAGCAGGTTGGAGCAGCCTGTATCTCAGCACAGGAATAAGGTAGGGAAGAATTCTAAGGATCATTTTGACTGCCTCCAGAAGTTAGATCAGATGGCAAATTGGATTTGGTGCTAGGTCTTTCCCTTTAGGTTTTACCCCAACAATGTTTTCATTAGTTTCGCTCGCTCTCGAAATCAAGCATTTTACAGCAGGTTGGAGCAGCCTGTATCTCAGCACAGGAATAAGGTAGGGAAGAATTCTAAGGATCATTTTGACTGCCTCCAGAAGTTAGATCAGATGGCAAATTGGATTTGGTGCTAGGTCTTTCCCTTTAGGTTTTACCCCAACAATGTTTTCATTAGTTTCGCTCACTCTCGAAATCAAGCATTTTACAGCAGGTTGGAGCAGCCTGTATCTCAGCACAGGAATAAGGTAGGGAAGAATTCTAAGGATCATTTTGACTGCCTCCAGAAGTTAGATCAGATGGCAAATTGGATTTGGTGCTAGGTCTTTCCCTTTAGGTTTTACCCCAACAATGTTTTCATTAGTTTCGCTCACTCTCGAAATCAAGCATTTTACAGCAGGTTGGAGCAGCCTGTATCTCAGCACAGGAATAAGGTAGGGAAGAATTCTAAGGATCATTTTGACTGCCTCCAGAAGTTAGATCAGATGGCAAATTGGATTTGGTGCTAGGTCTTTCCCTTTAGGTTTTACCCCAACAATGTTTTTCATTAGTTTCGCTCACTCTCGAAATCAAGCATTTTACAGCAGGTTGGAGCAGCCTGTATCTCAGCACAGGAATAAGGTAGGGAAGAATTCTAAGGATCATTTTGACTGCCTCCAGAAGTTAGATCAGATGGCAAATTGGATTTGGTGCTAGGTCTTTCCCTTTAGGTTTTACCCCAACAATGTTTTCATTAGTTTCGCTCACTCTCGAAATCAAGCATTTTACAGCAGGTTGGAGCAGCCTGTATCTCAGCACAGGAATAAGGTAGGGAAGAATTCTAAGGATCATTTTGACTGCCTCCAGAAGTTAGATCAGATGGCAAATTGGATTTGGTGCTAGGTCTTTCCCTTTAGGTTTTACCCCAACAATGTTTTCATTAGTTTCGCTCACTCTCGAAATCAAGCATTTTACAGCAGGTTGGAGCAGCCTGTATCTCAGCACAGGAATAAGGTAGGGAAGAATTCTAAGGATCATTTTGACTGCCTCCAGAAGTTAGATCAGATGGCAAATTGGATTTGGTGCTAGGTCTTTCCCTTTAGGTTTTACCCCAACAATGTTTTCATTAGTTTCGCTCACTCTCGAAATCAAGCATTTTACAGCAGGTTGGAGCAGCCTGTATCTCAGCACAGGAATAAGGTAGGGAAGAATTCTAAGGATCATTTTGACTGCCTCCAGAAGTTAGATCAGATGGCAAATTGGATTTTGGTGCTAGGTCTTTCCCTTTAGGTTTTACCCCAACAATGTTTTCATTAGTTTCGCTCACTCTCGAAATCAAGCATTTTACAGCAGGTTGGAGCAGCCTGTATCTCAGCACAGGAATAAGGTAGGGAAGAATTCTAAGGATCATTTTGACTGCCTCCAGAAGTTAGATCAGATGGCAAATTGGATTTGGTGCTAGGTCTTTCCCTTTAGGTTTTACCCCAACAATGTTTTCATTAGTTTCGCTCACTCTCGAAATCAAGCATTTTACAGCAGGTTGGAGCAGGCCTGTATCTCAGCACAGGAATAAGGTAGGGAAGAATTCAAATACTCATTTTGACTGCCTCCAGAAGTTAGATCAGATGGCAAATTGGATTTGGTGCTAGGTCTTTCCCTTTAGGTTTTACCCCAACAATGTTTTCATTAGTTTCGCTCACTCTCGAAATCAAGCATTTTACAGCAGGTTGGAGCAGCCTGTATCTCAGCACAGGAATAAGGTAGGGAAGAATTCTAAGGATCATTTTGACTGCCTCCAGAAGTTAGATCAGATGGCAAATTGGATTTGGTGCTAGGTCTTTCCCTTTAGGTTTTACCCCAACAATGTTTTCATTAGTTTCGCTCACTCT